>NW_015090968.1:791924-824652 GCF_001431845.1 Calidris pugnax | reverse complement strand
CGCGTCCCGCCGGCGGCGCCGCTGCTTTGCGCTGTGCGGGAGCGCCCCCTACCGGCCCTGGAGGGAGACGCCGCCATCTCCCCCCCCCTCCCGCTCCCTCTCTCCCTCCCCTTCGGCCAATCAGCGCCCGCCTTCCCTCGCCCAAATGCCGGCGGCGGTGTGTGTTTGGCGGGCTCCCCGCGCGCGCGGCAAGGTAGCGGCGGTTGGTGGCGGCCGTTGCGCTGAGGCGGCGGTGGCGGCCGCCCGGTCCCGTCCCCCCGGTCCCGTCCCCCCGGTCCCGTCCCCCCGGTCCCGTCCCCCCCCAACCCTGCGCCGTCCCTCCTTTCCCGTGAGGGAACGGAGCCTTGCCTGAGCTGGCAGTTCGTCGAGGCAGGGCAGGCCGGGCTAGGGGTCTGGAGGCGGGGAGTGAGGGCCTGGGCCTGGTGGATAAGTCCCTGGTGTGGAGCCCTTGCTGAGGGGGGGGGGTTAGAGGCGGTGGCCCAGCGGTTGCAGGTGGAGGAGGGTAATTAGTCCGACAGAGGCACTTCGTGTGCTTGCACTTGCCTGTTTCTTAACTTAACCCAACTGTCAGTGGTTCATTCGAGGCTCCTTCGTACTCCCAAACTTCTTTCAAAGGCCTTCTTTCCTTCAGAACTGCTTGTCTGTATGCAAGCAGCCCCATTCGCTGCTTTGTTCCCGATTCTTGCCTGTTTTGTGAGAAAATGATGGATTTATTTATTTTTTTCCCTCCTTCTACTTGTAAGTTCCTTTGCACAGAACGATGGACAGTGAGTGGAAAAGCTGTGCTTCTGCAGAAGTATCTGATGTGTTGGAATCAGTTTCTTTTCTGAATGTAGCGGATAAACCCTCACCTATGGAGTCAACAGTATTGCCTGATACAGAGGAACAGGAGGTGTGAATTGGTTTTGTAATAACTTTTCCTGATTTTTTTTTTTTTTTTAAAGCTTTAATTCTGGCAACTATTCCTTTGGTAACAACTGCTTTATTCCCTTGCCCCCAAGATGTTTTGGTTCTTCTACTTCTCATTGTTTACAAATAAACCGTAGCCAGTAGCAAATGCAGATGGTCAATGCTCCATGATGCGTTGTGTAAAGCTTTTGAGAAGGAAGTAAAGGACCTCAGTAATTGCACTTTGAATGCAATGTGACTGTACCGTTCTTTTAAGTGAGCTAAAAAAGGATGTAGATCCTTGTGGAAAGCTTATGTGCTTGGAGATAAAAATCTATGATGTTGTGCTGCGGTACACTTTTGGAGATAGTATGGACATCTCTGCTTTTTTAGGATGGTAGGTTTCCTTATTGACTTCCCTCAGGTGATGTAATTCTCTATGGTTAGTGGGGTGCTGGGGAGTGGGGGGGCTGTGGAGACCTCTGGAAAACCCACGTGCTGAATGAGCAAGTTGCCAAAGTAGAGACTTTGAAGCTCTGTGAGAAAGGAAGGAATGCTGGCATCCCTCTAAAAATTTTCCTGCTATTATTGCCTCACCTGGATGGGGAGACATGTAATGTTATGGGCTGGAAAAAGCCTGCCTTAGCAATGGAGAACTGTCTCGTGGTTGTTACTGTGAGGAAGATGTGGGGCTAGTGCCTGGATGGTGATAATGAAACGGTCTCTTGAGGCTAAGGATGTGTCAATCTATTAACTGAACCTGCTCCATACAAAATGGAAGTGCAGTACTGCAGAGCAGCTGTTAGAAAATACAACTTGAATTCAATACAGAGGGAGACCAGAAGGTGGAAGCAGTGCAGTTTACGCCTCCAATAGCGTGGTCTTTTAAAATCAGAGCCTTAGCTTTATCATAAAAGAACACGAAGTGTGTGTGGAGAGAGAGCGTGGACAAAAAAGGGGTTACTTAAGGACATTAGGAGGCAGAGAAGCAGATGAAACCTTAGGGTCTGAACTTTACAAGGAAGGAGAAGGTGAGGCAGTAAGATAAAATATGAAATATTGCATCAGAGATGTATCCTGCTATGATTTGGGGGTGTTCTGTTTAAAAAGTGGCCATTGTAACGGCATTATTTTTTTTTTAATGAACAGGCATATCAACCTTTGAAAGTCTTCTTGAGAGTGAGGCCCTTTTCTGTAACAGAGCTTGAAAACCATGAATCTCAGGTTAGTTGTAGAATTAAGAAATAAGTTTTTCTTGTCCCCCAAAGAGCACCTAGTTTTGTGAGTTGGGACTTTATTTTATAAAAGCCATGAATTGCTTTCAAATTAGAATCATCTGGATAACGGTGATTTTAAATTTTTTTTTTAAATCACAATTGTTACTGATTTGCATAGCTCTGCAAAATTCCATGGGGTATGTTATTTAAAGGTTGGTGTCAGCCTTGACTCTATAGTGCTCAAGAAACAAAGGAGTTTCGTGGAAGAGATTATGCAACTCCAGGAGTTGCAATCTGACCCTTGAGTTTCTTTGGGATGCCTGAATAGTCTGCTGCCTCGTCTGGGTAACTTGCTGCTCATCCTGTCAAACTTCTCTCTAACCTCTACAGCTTATACTGTCAGATTCAGAATGTTTTATGCAAACATGCAAAAGCACAGAAATACTCCTCCTTGCTCCTGATGCCATCCATCGCAAATACTGATGCAAAGAATTCATTTAGCTGTCCTTGGAGGACAAGGTCTCTGCAGTGTATCTCAAAGTCCTCATGTCTGCAGGGTCTCAAAGGCTTTCTGACAGACCTCTTGTTCCTGACCTGTTTGAAGAAGAATTTAATATTAGTTCAGATTTGCTTCTTGCGATTTGCTTTTTTTGAAATGTAGCCTTGCTTTTAATCTTCTGGAGTTGAAAATTTTGTGGGTTTTTTCATTTGGATTACTTTTCCCCCCCTCAACTTATGTCTATCTTTCTTTAGACAGTTTTTGTTGAGTAGTATGCACTGCCACAGTGCTTCTAGTTTGGTATTATTTAGCAATCTGAGCTGGCTGTAAGGGTAAATTGATTTACAAAATCAAATTGGTTCATGAGTTTTGTTATTCCTCTTTGAAATGGGAAATACCTGACTACCCGACCATTAGTGAAACTACTTGTTCTTAAAAACAGGGAGGGAGGAAAAAAAAAGTGTTGAAGCTTGTGCTACACTTTTTTTAAAAACTCTTGTCTTAATGACAAAATAGTTGATTTTCCAATGCATTAGCTGTATAACCTGTTTTGCCTGGTATGAAGCCTTTTTTCCTCAGCTTCTCCAACAACTATGAATGCTTGAGAGATCTTCAACTTCTTCAGTGTTTTCTACTCTCTTAACTATCACCTGAATCTGGGAGAAAGATGCTTGGTAACAAATGAAAAAAACAAACCCAACAACCAACCAAAAAACCCCTTACCATCTGTATAATCAATGAGAGATCAACTTAATTTTTTATGTCCTTTTTTCCTCCCTGAGATACATAATTGTCAGGAAAGCATCTTTGTTTCAAATATGCAACAAGAAAAGAAAAAAATAGAACCCAAGCTCTGTTTCTTACAGCTGTAGACTGACGTTTAAACAGAGATAGTCAATAGGTTAACTCATCTGTGGTTGCTTATAATGATTTCTGCAATAAAGCTCAAGAGCTTTGGATGAAATTCAGTACTTCTCGTACAACTGCCAGTGATTCTCTAGTCACCCATGGGAGAACAGGAAGCTCTTTGAATATAAACTATGTGTATAGAGCCAGAAATGGTCCAACTCCTGCCAGCTTACCTGTGGGGTTAGCTGGGGGGGGAGACAAAAAGAGTGTTGTGTTACTAGCTGGATTCCAGCTCTACAGATCTGACTTCAAGGCCTCTACTCAGGAGCATCTGAGGCTGCAGATGTTGGATTCTCCTGTAGCTCTAGGATTTGGTACATCTGACCTGCATTTCTCTTCCTGGCAATGCGGGAGGAGTGTTAAAGAGTGTATGGGGTTTAGAGCCTGGCACAGTGAGCAGTGATTGGTCTGAATGCAGTACCCAACTTCTTGGAGTTTCAGTTGATAAACAGACTTGTTAGCTGAGATGCTAGGGAGAGTAGTACTTCCTATGTACATGCTACATATGGATTATTAGCTTTACCAGCTCTGGCCAGTCTCTGAACATAAATGTCAGATTTAGTTACAGTCAATCTTTGAGGCTGATGCTTCAAGACACAGTTAAGCTATGCTGGTAGTTCAGTTTGTATTTTTGGTAGCCTGTCTGGTGTAAAATAAGTTTTCCTGGGCTACTGCATTCAACATTTATCTACTGAGTGAGTGCTAAGTCATTGCATCTCATGTTTACTTAACTGAGAAGCACTACTTGAAACTAATTCAGTTTTCTTCATTATTGATAACACCATCTATCAAAGGATAATGCTTCAAACTTATTTTACTTATTTACGCTGGTCATAGCTTGTTTCACACTGAAAATGATTGAAGTGAGAAAACAATAGATTTCTATATAGCTTTGTTGTCATAGTTAGGGGTTGTGCAGGCCACAATCACAAAATACGAGGGTTTAGAACATTTAAAAAAGAAAAAAAGTTGCTGGAAGGAATCCTAAAAAACTTTGATACTTCTTAGAAAACTCCGTATGATTGACTTGGCTTTGTCTGCACTCTGGCTTTCATGTGAAGTGGGTATCTCTGTTGTTACCTGCCTCAAGAGTGGTTATGTGTCAAGTTTGAAACTCTGTAACTCTGGTAAAGAGATGAAAACACTAGGGCTTTTGTAGGTTTGGGTGGGTTTTTTTGGTCTGTTTGGTTTTTTCAGATACCTTTCTTCACAAATATTTTCTGTGTGGTGTTTTGGTTTACCTTGTCTTGTTTTTTTTAAGAGTTGCGTAACTATTGAAGATGCCCAGACAGTAATTCTTAATGCACCCAAAGAGTCTTCTACAATGAAAAACAGTGAAAAAGGGATTGGTCATTCCGTGCACAGGTTCACTTTTACTCAGGTAGGCAAACTTTTTTAGTTATAGTTTGTTGTTTTCTCACTGCAATGATAAAATTGAATTTTCTACTATATCATGCAATGTGAATTTTTTTTTCTTCTTTGAAGTACCTGGTACCTGTGGTGGTACATGCTTTAAAAAAGACTGTTTATTATTTACTGTTAGGCTGTCAAGAAAGCTGTATTGCAATGGACGTCCCTATTAGACAAGACAAGGAAGCTTCCTTGGTAGCTCTGTTTTCTTTGATGAGGTGCCACAGAAGCTTCTCACAGGCACATACTTACAGTTGTTCTGCTGTTCCTGCTGACGCCCTCCTCTGGGAAGTGTTACAGGAAATCACTTGTTTAAAGGGCCTGATGTAAGCATGTGTTTAGGGACTTAATTTTGAAAGAATAGCAGCCCAACTGCTTAAACCTTCTGTACTGGAAGTAAATTTCTTAACTCTGTTACCTTCTGCAAGAAGTGCCATTCTTACAGTATCAACACATAAGCAGCTCCAGGCATTGAGTTCTTTAAACCCTTGTAATGTTGATCTTCTCATCTGTCCTGGGTGACTGGTAACAGACTGAAGAGGGAGTCACCAGCAGAGCCCTTGAAAGTATTCACTAAATAGTATGTGCTCAGTAGCATTTTGTGTAGTTTATTTTAGAAATAGGAAAATATTCAAAAATAAGTGCAAGCCTGAGTGCCTCTCAGAATTAAGTAGGCATCCCATGAGAACCCAACGGAAAATGTTGAATCGGAAGGGGTTCAAGCAAGACAGAAAACTAAGCTGGTATCTCCTACTCAGTTTGCTCTGAAAAACTAGTGCTTAATATTAATCAGTGCTTAATATTTTGATACATTAAACTTTTTTGTGCTGCTTATCACTACTTTTTTTCCCTTTTTTTTTCCTCCTCTTTCTCCAAGGTCTTTGGACCAGAAACTACTCAGAGTGAGTTTTTTGAAGGCTCAATGAAAGAGATAGTAAGAGCGTATGTTAATGGAGTGAATGGACTGGTGTTTACTTATGGGGTTACAAATGCAGGCAAGACATTCACTATCCAAGGTATAAAATGTTTGCCAAAAATCATATATAACAACCAAGTCAAAACCCAATGAGAAGTTTTTATGAATGTCTGCATCTTATGCTTTGTTATTTTTAAGGGACTTCAAAAGATTTTGGCATTTTACCTCGCTCACTTGATGTGATTTTTAACCACATAAGGGGAAGACATTACCTGAAGATGAACTTCAAACCATATTTAAGCAATGATATTAAGAAACTAGAAGATGCACAAGTGAAGCAAGAAGAAGCCATAAAAACTGCTATTCTTGCATCACTGAAGGAGGTCAGTGACCGAGTACTTCCTTGTTACTGAATGAAGCTTCTTAAAAACTTCTTGTCTAACAGACTATCTTTAATGTAATCTCCGTTTCACCATTGATTCTTTAGATTGATCTAAATCTACAGTACGTTTACTTGGTGAACCTTGGAATAATAAGGCTGGTTTTGGAGCTCAGGGTAAACTGGAAGAACTGGCTTCAGCAAGCAGCACACAGTTCAATCCAAAAACCATTGCAAAGCCTGTATTTTCCATAGAGGAGCAGTCTGACACTGTGGTGACACTAGCTCTTGAAAGGTCTCTGAGAGCTGACCTAAAACCTGCTGCTTGTTAATTGAATCTTCTTTTGGGTCAGGTTCCCAGGCTGGATCTCTGGGTGGTTGCTCAAAGTCCAGTAGTAGCTCAGGAAAGATGATGGCAGCATCTTAGCAGGGGCAGTGAAGGAGGCAGAAGAGTCCCTTTTGGTGCAAGACAGTCTTAAGGCAGATTATACAGTTGGTAAACTGTGATTTGTGTATGAACCTGTTCATGAAGAAACTTTTCTGCTACAGCAAGTGAAATGAGATGCCACAAAATGAGTTTCCTAAAAAGATTACAGCCTGCTTTAGAGGATTGTGTGTGTCTTTTACTCTGGTCTCTGAAGATTACAGGTAGAATAGAGGAGTCTTTACTGTGGCAGCCTTCTGTTCTCATTATCTAATCCTTTCTGTTTCCATTGTAAGAAATGGGTGTTGCCAGAAAATGGGCACCCTTGTGTGTGTGACTGTTTAATACTTCTAAGCCCAGATGCAAGTTGCCACAACATGTCTTTTTTTTTTTTTTTTCCTTATGCTGAGAACACTTTTAAACTGAACTGTGAGCCTACTGCATTTTGGGGTTATCATACAACACAACACTGAACAAATTCTGGGAAGTATAGAAGTAGTGATTGCTTGAGTTTTCTCTTTTCTATGGCCTTTAACAACATTGGTATTAAAGTACTCTGGTTAGCTCTGAAAGAATATCCTCCTATGAATTATATCCATATGTAAAGCTCCACTCTAAATTCTGTTGCCAAATTTAAACTCTGCAAATAGATGAATTCAAGGGTTGGATGATTCAAGGATTGGAGCATCTCCCTTATGAGGAGAGACTGAGAGAGCTGGGACTCTTTAGTCTGGAGAAGAGAAGGCTGAGGGGAGACCTTATCAATGCCTACAAGTATCTCAAGGGAGGGTTGAAGGAGGATGGAGCCAGACTCTTTTCAGTGGTTCCCAGTGAGAGGACAAGGGGCAACGGGCACAAGTTGGAACATAAGAGGTTCCACTCAAATATGAGGAGAAACTTCTTCGTGGTGAGGGTGCCAGAGCCCTGGAACAGGCTGCCCAGGGAGGGTGTGGAGTCCCCTTCCTTGGAGATTTTCAAGACCCGCCTGGATGCAGTCCTGAGTAACATGCTCTGACAAGCTCTAGGCAATCCTGCTTCAGCAGGGGAGTTGGACTAGATGATCTCTATGGTCCCTTCCAACTCTAAAATTCAGTGAAATAGGACTTCATATAGTCTGAGTCTGGTTAACTTTTGAGGGAAGACCTCAGATGAAAAAATCTAAAAGGTGCTAAAGATTGTGCATTTTTTGTGAGAATGTCTTAAAAAGTTTACTTGCACTGTGTGTGTGTATGTGTGGGGAGTGAGGGCACTGAAGACAAGTTGAGGTGGTCAGGAGGATAAATAAATATTTTCCTAAAAACTTTATGGAACTTACAAGCTTTCAAGAAGGAACAAGCAGGAGCTCAAAGTCTAGAAGAGGAGGTAAATATCTTAGTTTAAAGATAATTCTATACTTTACAAATATTCCTTTCTGTTAAATCAGTCTGACTTTATTAATAGTTTAGTTACTGAATATTGCAGTAGGGTATCTAGATGCTGCTGCACTAGAGTGAAAAGCGAGCAAGACTCCACCATCAGGAAGGAAAGGCAAAAACCCATCTAGAAAATACTGCCATGACAAGACCTCGGTTCTGTGTGACACTGCTCCCCCAGTGATAGCTCGGCTGTCGCCGGGACGGGAGCTGTGCTCCGCGATAGCTTCTCAATAGCATCACTGTTCGGGTGTCCACTCAAGCTTGTAATCCGAGAGCAGATACGGTTTGGTGGGCTTGGTTTTGGTTTACATGCATTTCTGTAGGCCCTTTTCCCAGGCTCAGTTTACATGCCATGCAGAAAGAGCCTGCTGTTCCTTTCATTCTCTCAGTTTAAACTGCTCTGAGTTACTGCAATACCCTTACATTTAATGTTCTACTGTTTATGTTCTCTATACAGCACTGCTGCAAAAACTCTTGCTTGGCATGGTTCACACCCTCTCTTTCCTTCCCTGTACTTGTTCTATTCACTGGATTAAATACTGGGTTTTACTGGATTAAAAGCTGCTTTACTTGCATTCCTTTTCCCACCTGTCCTTGTATTTGCTATTAAATGTCAGCTGCTGTCGCTGGCAAACGATGTCAGTTCCTGTTCCCACTTGTCTTCAGGCACTCATCTTCATGTTCTTTTTTGTATTTGGTCTTATGATTTGAAGAACAGCATACCAACATAGCTAGTTAACTCCATTTTGTTAAAATACCTTTACAGAAGCTTACCACGTGTACAAGTGTTGTTGTACTTGTTTTTTTACATTATTTTACGTTTTTGACGTGCATAGATGTGCCACGTGTGTCAGTCCTTTGCCCAGCTTTAGACTTCTGCTTTGTATGTTACAAACTGAAGGAACAGAATCCATGCTTGTGGTTATACTTGTAACTACTCAAGCAACATAAATGTATAGACAGTGCAGTCTTTGCAAAATAGTAATTTATAAAATAAATGGCAATAAAATCATATGTTATTTATCTTTAAAATGGAAGATTGGGAAGTGTGGCTTCATACTTTTCTGCTTGTAAAAAAAGAATCTGTTTTGGATCTATCAAGTGAGTAACATAAGCATCAGTAGACAATCCATAACAAATTTAACCCTGTGTTATAATAGAATTAAGGTTTACTTCTTTGAATCTGGTCCCCTCTTCTACTCTAGGATGACCCTCTGTCAGGATTGGGGCTTTGGGAAATCAGAGTGAATGTCCTAATGAATAAAATACAGAGAGGGAGGTAGTATGTGGAGCTGTTGGAATCTCTAAATAGTGGGTGTTGCTACTTGATTACACCAGTTTTCCTAGCGGTAATTTGAAGCCTGTGCTTTGACGAGTCTTGGCAGGTTTATAAATAATTTTGTTGACGTAAAGAAATTCAGCAAATGTGTATACTTAAAGAAACTGTGCTGTTATCTATACAGGATTTTTAATGGCCTTTTAATTCAATCTGAATTAAATTGACATAGACTGTTGGTTTATCAGATCTTTAAGTCCTTTATGAAGCTATCATTTCACTATGTCTGAGGTCTTAAAGTAAATTTGACCCAAACTCTTACAGACCTGGTGATTTGCAAAAGCGAATCTCTGCTGCTTTAGTGTCTTTGTTGCCCTGCCCCTGAAACAAACTTACTTCTCCAGTTCTGTTGATTGACTGAAATACTGTTCAGGTTTGTCCACTAGTTCATAAAGCCATCTTGGGCTGTTGTGGTCTGACAGAGGATCTTGGTTCTCCCAGAACTGTAAAGTCAGTCTACCATGTTAGCAGCCATTGGCCTCTAAAACAGGTTGGTGGGAGTAGCAGAGAGCAGTAATTCTTGTGAGGGAAAGCATTTACTGATTTTTAGTTCGGTATTGTTAAAAATACTTCATTTGCAGCAAGAGTAAGGGTGGCTTAACACTTAATACTACTGTAATATTTAAATCATAAATACTGGGATTACTGTCATTTTTTCTTCCGCTATTCTCATAGTCTCTTCATGTGGATGTAACGGTCTCTTATTTTCTCAAGGAGACAGAAAGCATCTCAAATACCGTTACAAATACGTGTGATGTGGAGTCGGCTTCTTCCAACTGTACTTCAAAAAGTGTTCCTTGTGATCCACTAGGTAAAATAAAGTGGAAAAATTTTGTGGGGGGAAAAAAGACAAATTTTAGAAATATAAGTGGGTAATTATTGGATTAAAAAAAAAATCTCTGTACTATGCTACAAAGTGAATATATGTAGTTTTAAACCAAATTTTAATTGCTCAACTCAGGAGAAGAGTAATAATGTAAAAATACTTTGATAGCACTGTTCCTTTTGGGGGAAGGGGAAGGCTTAGTTCTGCAAAGCTAATGTAAAAGCTGTTGGAAGCTTTTGGTGGAGAGGGCAATAGCTTAGAACTTGGGCATATTCTGGTTAGAAGTGACTGCTGAGAAGTTTGGATGTTCTTGGGTAAACTCAAAGTTATAGGGTGCTGTGTATCTCATTGTGCAACACAGATCTACAAGTGTTCTCTTTTTAGAAGGTTCTGTGTACTGCAATTAAAATTTATTGATGAGGTTTTTTTGATCATTGAACTCTCTCTGTTTTGGGTTAGCAGAGAGCAACTTTGTTCCGTTTGACGCGTACAGGACTAATCTACACCAAAGAACACAAGCATCTGTGTGGATTTCTTTTTGTGAAATTTATAATGAGTATGTGTATGACCTATTAAATGTATTGTCCACATCAAAACCTCAGAAGCGCAGAGTGTTAAGAATTTGTGAGGATCAAGGAGGAAATTCCTATATTAAAGGTAATAACACTGTTTTATGACCTTGGCAGTTTCACAGAGTTTCCTTGGTGGTCAGAAGTGTATGTAAAAGGTCTCTTTTCACAGACTTAAAGTGGATTAACATTCAGAGCACTGAAGAAGCCTGCAAAATACTGAAAATAGGAAACAAGAACCGAAGCTTTGCTTGTACTAGAATGAATGAACAATCAAGTAGGAGGTTTGTTCCTCTAATTATAAGCATACACTGTCTCTTGCCTTTTAAGGGGAGGAAGGAGGGGAAAGGGGGAGAAAACTTTAGGATATGTTTGAAATGAGCCACTCTTTTAATAATAGCTTAAGACTTTCCTTGATTATTCTGGTTTTATTATAAAATTCTTTCTGGAAGAATGATAGGAGATGCCCTATGACTTTAATAGTAGCTGGACTTGGGTTGCTATTTGCTTTGGACAACCAAAAAGATAGAATTATGTTAATTTTTGAGTGCCAACAGGGCACTTGACAAAAGCTTATGGTGCTGAGTGGGAATGGCTGTGGGATGTTGAAGGAAAACCTGGATAATTCTTTATCACTAGCTGTATAGTTCTTGGAAACCTGGAGTCTGTCAGTAGGGGATGTAGGAAGGAGCAAGTATTGCAGTACCTTTCAGTGCTGCTAGATTATCTAGATGCTTCTACATTGCTGTGTTCTAGCTGAGCTTACTTGGTATTTTAAGAATTAAACCCCCAGCTCTTAAGCTGAGCTTACTTGGTATTTTAAGAATTAAGCCCCTGGCTCTGGGAGACAGATCAGGGAGAATCTGGTTTGATGGCGTGGGAGGAAATAATGAGAAGGTGGTATATGTTCTGTTGAAAATACCTTCTTACTTGATTTTAATGCCCTCTTATTAATTTGTCCTTTAAGTGTGGAAGGGCCATGTTGTATATTTAGCTACTATAATCATAGTGTTACTAAGCCTGCTTTTTCTCTAAAAAGCAAGAGTTAGTCTTGTCTGTGTTAGCTAAATACACCTGCCATTAAATTTCACACTATTTTTCCACCTGAATTTCATTCAAGCCTAAAGTACTGCAGGAAATAATTGTGTTTTTCTGGTGGAGTTTTGTGCCTAGAATGTCATCTTTTTGCTCCAGAGAATGTTTGCTTCCATTTAGCTTGTTTCTAGATTGTGTTTTTTTGTTTTTCTTTTTAGAAACTTCATTCTTAGCTTGTACTGCATAAGCTTGTCTTCTGTGCTTCCTCATTTATTTGTTAAACTGGGGACAGGGCACTCCTGGATCTGGGATTTTCTGTCTGGTTTCAGTCAGTGTATGTCCACTGCCTTTGTAGCTTGATGCCTAAAACACAGTAACTAGATTTTTCAAGTGTATAAATTCATCCTTTCTAGAAGACAGTAATTTGAACAAATAACTGTGTATATTGAAGGCCACATTACAGGACTTATTACCTTAACTTATTCTCCTCCCCCATCACCTATTTATTTCTAAGTTAACTCCTCAGATTTACTGAGTTCAGATACTGCCTAAAGTTTGTATACTGTGAGTACCTGAGTAATCATCTTCTGATCAGTAGACTTCAGTGAACTGACTTGTTCATTCTCCAAGGCAGCTTGTAGGCTTCATGGGATACTTTCCCCTCTCCTGTACTGAAAGAAATGGAAAGTCACAAAACGCAACTTCTATTGCTGCTTTTTGCTGCTGAATAAATGCATTGTGAAGGTAACTAATGTAAATTAGTGAATGAATTCTTGCTCTTTCTTCAGCACTGCACTTTCTGTAGCATACAAATTTTACTTTGCTTCAGTGACTGCTTCATTTTCAAAACTGTGGTTATTAAAAAGGACTTCTTTCCATTCCAGTCACAGTATATTTTCAATCAGGCTGCTAAGGCTAACTGATGAGCATCAGCCCTGTGTTCTTGGAGTTTCAGAGTAAGTGAATGCTTCAGTTCATTACCAGAATGTAAATGTTTTAGAAAAGTTGATAAGGTATAAGCATGCTAAACTGGTGAGCTTTCTTTTAATAAACAAATCCTCTGAGAGCTGAGGAGGAAATCAGAATTTCACTGGCTGCATAAAACTGACTGGAAACCTCCCAGGGACAGGCATCAAAGTGTTTCCTTGTCTCTTTTATTCTGTTAAGGTTTGGCTGAAGCCAAAAAAATGTTAAAATTCTGCCAATAGTATGTAAACTGAGGGAAATATATGTATATTGTCTTACATAAAGAGGAGGTGGGGACAGAGTAGCTCTAGGTAATTCTACACTGTGTATTCTGTAAGCAGAATTCAAATGGCTGGCTGAGAGAAGCCAGTCTCTACAGTGGGAGTGTGGCAGTTAGTGCTGAAGACCCAAGGTGCAAGCTCTGCCAGTGTATCTTTCTACTTGGGGACCAGACTAGGGTTTGTGAGTTGAATGTTTGTGGTGCCATGTTTGATGTGCTCCTGGAACACAAATTCTAGTGTAACATCAAAAAAGAATGCAGGTGACATGCTCTGGGACTGCTCTATAGTACAATCTATAGTAAGAGGGGGATCATCAGGTGATTTGCTTAAAAACTGTCTCCTGATCTAAAATGCTAATGTAGCTGCACCCAGTGAGAGCAGTGCTGAGTCCTCACACCTCTCTCTTTTGTGATTTGGAGGAAATGGCCTGATCTTTTGACTTCAAGCCATTTAGGTAGCTGTATTTTTTTTCCTGATTAATTGTCCATTTAGCTCGATATGGAAAAATTAACCACTTAACAGTGATTTAGTTCAGTCTTAGTTCCTACTCATTTGTCTCTTGTCTCTGCTAAGCAGAGATAGTAATAAATATATCTCACTGAGATAACACCTTTTAATATCAGATGTTATGGTGATAAATACTCTAAGGAAAGATAACTTGAGGAAATTACTGCATCTGTATTCTTTACTGTTCCCTGTCTTGGTGTATTCCCCTGGCAAAGCTTGCAGCAGCTGTTAGATGAATGACAGTTCATATGTTGCTTAAGGAAGAAAAAAAGCTCCTAGTCTTTTACTGAAAAGAATAAAGATCATAAGATCATAGCCTTTCATACTGTTGAAATATGTGCCTTATTAATATGTATAGTATTAATATGTACTTATTTCAGCTGTGTGAAAGGCTATGATCTTACAAAGGTGTTATTTTATGTAAATAAATGTTTGAGTATCTTTCTATGCAATGGGAAGATAGACAGGTTAGTGCTGGTATCTTAAATACCTTGCATAGCACCTTCTGGACAAAACATTGATATTTAAAATACAACTTATTCTGTGATCTAGGTAGGCTGAAATGAGTCACTCATTTAAACTTTAGACACATAAAGAAATAAAAAGACATGCAGTTCTGTTTTCATACTGTTTAGAAACAAGCTTATATGTGTAATTCTGGGTAATTCTTTCATGCAGGTTGTCTTTCTGTGACTTGGCTGGATCAGAGAGGTGTAATAAAACACAAGCCTTTGGAGACAGACTAAAAGAAGCAGGAAATATTAATAATTCTCTTCATATCCTTGGAAAATGCATTGCAGCATTGAAGCAAAATCAAAATCCAAAGTAAGTGACAAGTTGTAAACAATGTGCTGAGTTTTGGGTTGAAAATCTAAGTATCCCTTTATGTTTCTGCATAAAGGGGGTTTGCATGTTCAGAGGAAAATAGAAATCTACAAAATCCTGTAAGCCTTCTTTATTACAGATGTCACTGAAATACCTGAAGTGGACATTCTTTCTCCAAAACTGTTGTTTGTGGAGAATAAAGAGGGCAATTTGCAGTAAACTAGCAAGCTTTTTTTTGGTGTGGGTTTGTATGAGTGTGTACACTTTGCGTACAGAGCTCCTGTGTTGTCCTCTTGCCTTCCACATCCGGATTATACGGGTAGATTCATCAGACAGCTGATAGACGTCCTGTTATTTGGCTTGTTCCAGTGTCTGCTTTGTAACACTAGGGAACTGGGATTCACAAACTGTGATACTTTTACTTTTAAATACTTTGATTTGTTGGAGCGTTTGAGATCCAGGAAAGACCTTGCTCTTTGATGTGAAATATCTTAGGCTTAAATATGAGCATCCTACTGCGTGTTTCCTGAAGGAGAGAAACATAATTAAGCAAAGTTACAGTATCAGAAAATTTTACAATATCTTATTTCATAACTTTATTATTCTTTTCTCCATGAGGATGAAGCCAAGCTATATTCCATTCAGAGAGAGCAAATTGACTCGTCTCTTTCAGCCTTTTTTTTGTGGAAAAGGCAAAGCTTGTATGATTGTAAACATTAACCAGCATGCTTCCACATATGATGAAACAATACATGTAATGAAATTTTCAGCTATAGCCAAACAGGTAAGAGCGTATCTACTTTCTCTGCTCTCTGCCATTCTTTGTTACTATTAGTTTGTGAAATGATCAGGTTGTATGGACTTGAGCATGGTTAGGACTTTTGAGGCATCATATTAATTCTTCTCTATGTGGATTCCTCTAAAAGGCTTCCAGTAGTCTTGCTCATCCTCAAATCTCTCTGTGGTAAGAAGTTAAAATATCTGCAGCTGTCTGTGGCTTGTTCAGTTTCATACCACAGATGTTCCGGGTGTGGAAAAAGAAAAAAGAAAAAAAAAAAAGTAGTCAGGGCACTTCCAGATATGACTGGTTATACAATATATCTGAGTATCTGAGCAAATACAAGATTTCGATTCAAGCTTTTGATGAATTGTTTAACCTGTGGGCAGTTAAGCATCTGTTGTACAAAATGACAGTTGTTTAAAACTTCTTGGACAGCTGGCGGTGACAGACAAAGAAGTAGCCTTTTACTTTGTAGTCTGAATGCGAGACCTTGTGCCTGCATTGCTCCTATTTGGCCAAGTGAAAATG
The DNA here is from genome assembly GCF_001431845.1 of Calidris pugnax. NCBI lineage: Eukaryota > Metazoa > Chordata > Aves > Charadriiformes > Scolopacidae > Calidris > Calidris pugnax. The sequence goes on along the minus strand of NW_015090968.1, from coordinate 808,941 downwards.
ATTCTTACCAACAGAAAGGGAAGAGGTGGGTTTTTTTTTTTTTTTTTTGTAAATTAAGGCTTGCCTTTGAAAGCAAAACCCTCTCTGCTAAATCTATGTGCTTTCCTGTTTCCTGCTAGCTCTGCTCATCAGCCTCCACTTAAATTTGGGACTTGGGGTCTTAAGTTCCCTGCAAACTGCTGCCTGCAGGGAGTGGGGTGATGGGCTGTACTGTGTTTCATGGCAGAAATGAAGTCCATTTCTAGTCTGGAACCATGGATTAGTTCTGACACGTTCAAAGTCTGTAATGATATATCTAATATGATCTCAGAGATTTTTTTTTTTCTAATTCTGTTTGGCTGCAACTTTCATTGTAAGATAAGAGCGTGCTCTGAGGAGTCAAGCTTCTCTGATGTATTTTCCTATGACCTACACGTGTAAAATCTTTACATAACAAGCATGAATTGCTCAATCCTGTTTACAGTATTTCAGGAAGGAACAAATGTTTTGGGGATTTGCTGCTTTTCAGTAACTTTCCAGGAAACTACACCAAAATCTTGTATTTTAGGGGGAGAGAAAACACCTTTCTAGACAAGCATATTAAGTTTGTTAGTAGGTAATCTTTCTCGTTTTCACTTTGCTAGAGTACTGAACTCTTATATTTGTAGTGATAGACAACTTTGCAGACAAAGACGTGTAAAATTTTGTTAATATTCTCGTAATGATTAATTATACTGCAAATACAACAATGCATTCATGCCACTTCTTCCTAGTATTCTGAAGCCTGCAATATTGACAGCATTGATGAATCGGTGTGTTCAACTCTGGATTTTCCAGGTCATCCAGACAATCCTACCCAAAAGTTTTGGTTATTTTCCACCCAAGCTGGCTGAAGGCGACGGCAAACCTGTTGTGCACTTTGATGCTAGCACGTCTGTAGATGACTTTCCTGACAGTACTGAAACCTACACAGAAGAGGAAGTGGACATCACCATTCTGAGTCATGAGGTAGATACACATCTACTCAAAATTGTACCCAAGAAAGCCATCTCTCTTAGGTCTAACATTAGAATATTTTACCATAAAAGATGTGCTGGAAGCTGTATCAAATGAGAACTGGGCGCTTCTGCTGGGTGCCAGACAGACCTAAACTTAAAGTGGTCTAGTTCCGAGGGAACAAGTGCAGCTGTGGAAGGCTGCCTGTGGCTTTCTAGTTAGGTCAAGTGCTAAATTTGGAATTCATCCGATTGCTCAACAAGTAAGAAAGCAGTATGTCTGTTTAAAACAACATTATTTAGTTGTTTGTGTGCTTTTGAGAACAGCAGGAACAAGTTAAGATGCAGCACTTTAAAAACAAAGCTATACAGTCTAATAGGAATAAACTGTAAACATCAAGTAGGCTTTATGCTGAACAGTTGTACAAATTAATATTTAAATGCCAAGAAATTAGTACAGTTTTTGATAGCAGAAACCATCAAGATGGAGAAAGGCTGTCTTGGCAGTAGAAATTCACATTTGAAAATGTTTAACCCTTGGTGGGGCCTCTGTGAAAATACAGGCTTGTAGAAAGGCCCTCTGTGGATGGCTGGCTGTATGAATATTTCATTTGATGTGCATATCAATGTGTGTTTCTAGCTTGTTTTCTGAACTGAAATATGTTAAATTTAGGATCTCTTGAAAACTGCAGAGAACCTAAAGGAGAAGCTACTTGCAGAAAGGCAAAGTAAGCTCCTTCTGGAGGTTAAGATACGTAAAGAGATGGCAGAAGCAATGTTCCAGCAGCTGTTGGAAACAGAGGAAGCCTGGAGGCAAGTCAAATTGCTGTCCATTTCAAGACAAAGGATTCCACATATATAAGTGCATCGTATATATACATGCATATGTGTAGATATGTTATACACAAGGCATACGTGCTCCAGTTACTTAGAGAAGTTAGGGCTGGACAGTTGCAAAGTTTCTGATGAAAAGGGAAGAAGAAATATTAAAATCAACTTGTAAAGATCAGCTTCTTCCCATGCACAATGCAAAAGTAATGCTTCTTTCTGTTGAACTTTACTTAATTTGTAATTACTGGAGATTGTCCCGACTCTTTATTAATATTTAGCAGATATAGAAGATGGTTACAGGTACCCCACTGAGGCTTATGATTGTTCCAAAACTTGCTCTTCTTACTTAATTTGTAATTACTGGAGATTGTCCTGACTATTAATATTTAGCAGATGTGGAAGACTGTTACAGGTACCCCACTGAGGCTTGTGATTGTTCCAAAACTTGCTCTTCCTCATGCTAATATGCATGTGCTTAAGGTAGTTTGAATTGTATCTCTTTGAGCTCTCCTTCTGGATGACTTACGAACCTTTGCCAGTTTATTATCTATAAATTACTGTGTCTGCCCATGCACTGATGTTACTAACTTGGAGATTTTTTTCAAGCTGAAGCTGAATTCGCTGCTTCTTAATTCTTCTCTTCTTGAAATCAGTTTCCTGCTGTTTGAATTGCTGACAGGGACTAACTCCAAGTTAAGTTGCCAGCTGAAAAGACTGTAGTTTAACACTTGTACTGATTTTAAAATTATTTGGGTACCTTTGACCAAACACATGGAGTAGCAGTGATGCTTTTTATCTTTTGAGGTGATGTTCTATGTCAGTGCTGGGACATTTTTTTAAATTGTGTTAAGAATAATGTATTGAAATAATAAGGTAAATTTGGCATATATCTTTAACGGGAGGGGAAAAGCCCCACAGACAACCCCAAAACAACAATATGAAAGATACCTCTTGGAAATAAATTTCAAATATCAGGTCTAATTTGATGTAGTAATATATGTATTGGTGGATTTTTTAAGAAAGCCTTTGTGTGACAGATCTTAAATGTGTGTTCTTCTATAGCACTTGTCTTGGTATACACCAAATAGAAGTTATGTCTTAGTGCAAGTCTGTAGGATCATTGAGAATAAAAAGGAGAAAAGTAATTTTTGGTCCTTAACTTCACAATTTATGATTAGATGAATAACTTGGATATTGCCAGTTGAACACACGTAGTCAAATTGTAATAGCTGGAATGCTAATATATTAAATAACACTAACATGTTCTCAGCAACCGCTTGGAAGATATGAAAGACAGTTATGAAGAAAAACTGGAGAGCAAATTTGAAATGTATAAAGAGGCCATCAAGAAACACGCGTATATGTGTGCAATGGAACAAATTGAAGACCATTATGTTCCTGTAGAAGAATTTCTAGCTGAACAACAGAAAGTTGAGGTATGACTTGACTGCTGTTAAAAATAAATCGGTGCTAGTCTTTTAACTGTAAATTTTCCTTTTCCTTGACAGAATCATCCAGGAAATCTAAATGTAACACTGAACAGTCAACATAAGTGGGAATTCAGCCTAGCTCTTCTGCTTTCCAGTGCTAACCATAAGGACAGAGATGTATTCTGTCTACTGCTACCTGTAGTGTATACCTGAACTATCTGATCTTTGAGGGCACAGTTCAATTAAATCCAAGTTATCTTTACCTCTGTAGTACAATGATTGGAACACCTAGAGGAATGGTGAAGACAGCTGTCTGGCTTTGTGGGGATGCTTGGGATTGTAGAGTGTGGAGTAAAAATTTAGTCTGAAAGGGCTGGTGGGGAATTCATACAGGGTAGCTATTTTAATTATAATGGATCTGTGCTCTGAAGGAGGATTGTGGGATAAGAAACTGTGATGAGAAATCAAACTTTGTACAGGAGATGACTATACCTAGAACTGCTCAGAGTTGGCATTAAGTTGCTATTCCTTTTGCAACTGAGCTATGTTAGCCACGTGCAACTCTGTCAGTCTCCACTTCTAAGACATGAAGGAAGTGGGGTTTCTGTTGTAAATTGTGATATACCAACATTTTTGCTTGTACAGCGCTCTGTTCAGGTGCTGACAGGCAACACTGTATTGTGTAACAGGCTGTTTTTCCAGCTTCTTCACACTTGTCTCTTTTCCCCACTTTAGACTCTGGTTTTATGTTCACTTTAGCCCCAGCTATCCTCCATGTTGGGGTGGAGGAAAAGAGTTTTATTTAGCAAGCTAACTGGCAACAGTGTTTAGAAGATGCACTTAGGGCAGAAAGGAAACTTAAGTTTACTTTTAATACAGTTTGGGAATCTTCAGACTGGACGAGTTGACTCCTCTGTAAAGGAACTTCTTCCTGGAAGATCTCATGATCTGAGTGTTACTCCTTACTGTGACTTCTCAACCGTAACCATCACAACTTCAACTGAAATTATTTTAAAACTGCTTATATGTGTGTAGTATGATTGAAGAATGTACAATAGTGCACTAGGTTAAGCAGAAATTTAAACAAATTCTACCATGTGCCCTTTTTTTTTTCAGGATAGAGAGAGTAAAATCCTGCAATTGGAAAGGCAACTTGATGAACAGTCAGGGAAGCTGTTGGCTCTGGGAAGTCTGAAGTCAGATAAACTGACTACTGAAAATAACATGGAACTAGGTAGGAATCTAATGTGGATATTCAAAGTTCATTTTACTTTTGGTAATGTGTATAATACCAAGCAAACTTTTCTTTTGCCTTTAGATATTATGAACAAGACAATGAAGAGAGCCAACGAAGGATTGCAGAAACAATGCAAAGAGAAAGAAGAGGTAGCTCTTGCTTAATATTTAACAAATCTAGTGATAAGGGTCCTAAACTCTGGCATAATTCAATGCTTAAAGATCTGCACTGTGGACAAAAGCATGAAGATTCCTGCAAATTGGCATCAAGTTTGCCAAAAAGCCCTTGCCCAAATGCAGATGACGTTTGCCAGAGATGAGCTGTGTTCTGGCTTTACTCTAGTTTGTAAAGGCACCTACTGCTCTAACAAGTCCCAGGGTGAACATGATGTGAGTTGGAAGTAGGGAAGTCTATAGCCTTGTATTGGAATTTGTTGTAAACATTGCTGCCATGGCCTCCCTGCTTTCCTTCCTCAAACGCTGCCTGCTCCTGCACAGGGGAACAGCTACAGAATCTGGTAACAGTTTCCATCTAGAGCCAAAATAGTGCCTTAAACCACTCCTTTCTGTTAAGTACTGAACCCCACTATCCCCTTAAACTTAAGGGTTATGTCTCTGTTCTTCAAACAAGATTCCAGTGTTCTGAATAGCATATAGAGGTGGAAATTATAAACATCAGGCTGTGTTATGGAAAAGAAATATTAATTATTTTTAGATATGCATTTTTAGTGTGTACCTTGAATGAACTTTTTGTAAGGCTATAGAAGTTATGTCTTAGTGCAAGTCTGTAGAATCATTGAGAATAAAAAGAAGAAAAGGGAGAAAAGTAATTCTTGGTCTCTTAACTTCAAAATTTATGATTAGATGAATAACTTGGATATTGCCAGTTGAACACATGTAGTCAAATTGTAATAGCTGGAATGCTGATATATTAAATAACACTAACATGTTCTCAGCAACCGCTTGGAAGATATGAAAGACAGTTATGAAGAAAAACTGGAGAGCAAATTTGAAATGTATAAAGAGGCCATCAAGAAACACGCGTATATGTGTGCAATGGAACAAATTGAAGACCATTATGTTCCTGTAGAAGAATTTCTAGCTGAACAACAGAAAGTTGAGGTATGACTTGACTGCTGTTAAAAATAAATCGGTGCTAGTCTTTTAACTGTAAATTTTCCTTTTCCTTGACAGAATCATCCAGGAAATCTAAATGTAACACTGAACAGTCAACATAACTGGGAATTCAGCCTAGCTCTTCTTATGGTTAGCACTGGAAACCAGGACAGAGATGTATTCTGTCTACTGCTACCTGTAGTGTATACCAGAGCTATCTGATCTTTGAGGGCACATTTTAATTAAATCCAAGTTATCTTTACCTCTGTAGTACAATGATTGGAACACCTAGAGGAATGGTGAAGACAGCTGTCTGGCTTTGTGGGGATGCTTGGGATTGTAGAGTGTGGAGTAAAAATTTAGTCTGAAAGGGCTGGTGGGGAATTCATACAGGGTAGCTATTTTAATTATAATGGATCTGTGCTCTGAAGGTCTAGAGGGAGGATTGTGGGATAAGAAACTGTGATGAGAAATCAAACTTTGTACAGGAGATGACTATACCTAGAACTGCTCAGAGTTGGCATTAAGTTGCTATTCCTTTTGCAACTGAGCTATGTTAGCCACGTGCAACTCTGTCAGTCTCCACTTCTAAGACATGAAGGAAGTGGGGTTTCTGTTGTAAATTGTGATATACCAACATTTTTGCTTGTACAGCGCTCTGTTCAGGTGCTGACAGGCAACACTGTATTGTGTAACAGGCTGTTTTTCCAGCTTCTTCACACTTGTCTCTTTTCCCCACTTTAGACTCTGGTTTTATGTTCACTTTAGCCCCAGCTATCCTCCATGTTGGGGTGGAGGAAAAGAGTTTTATTTAGCAAGCTAACTGGCAACAGTGTTTAGAAGATGCACTTAGGGCAGAAAGGAAACTTAAGTTTACTTTTAATACAGTTTGGGAATCTTCAGACTGGACGAGTTGACTCCTCTGTAAAGGAACTTCTTCCTGGAAGATCTCATGATCTGAGTGTTACTCCTTACTGTGACTTCTCAACCGTAACCATCACAACTTCAACTGAAATTATTTTAAAACTGCTTATATGTGTGTAGTATGATTGAAGAAGACTGGCAACAGTGTTTAGAAGATGCACTTAAGTTTCCTTTCTGCCCTAAGTTTACTTTTAATACAGTTTGGGAATCTTCAGACTGGAAGAGTTGACTCCTCTCTAAAGGAACTTCTTCCTAGAAGATCTCATGATCTGAGTGTTACTCCTTACTGTGACTTCTCAACCGTAACCATCACAACTTACACTGAAATGATTTTAAAACAGCTTGTATGTGTGTGTACAATAGTGCACTAGGTTAAGCAGAAATTTAAACAAATTCTACCATGTGCCCTTTTTTTTTTCAGGATAGAGAGAGTAAAATCCTGCAATTGGAAAGGCAACTTGATGAACAGTCAGGGAAGCTGTTGGCTCTGGGAAGTCTGAATTCAGATAAACTGACTACTGAAAATAACATGGAACTAGGTAGGAATCTAATGTGGATATTCAAAGTTCATTTTACTTTTGGTAATGTGTATAATACCAAGCAAACTTTTCTTTTGCCTTTAGATATTATGAACAAGACAATGAAGAGAGCCAACGAAGGATTGCAGAAACAATGCAAAGAGAAAGAAGAGGTAGCTCTTGCTTAATATTTAACAAATCTAGTGATAAGGGTCCTAAACTCTGGCATAATTCAATGCTTAAAGATCTGCACTGTGGACAAAAGCATGAAGATTCCTGCAAATTGGCATCAAGTTTGCCAAAAAGCCCTTGCCCAAATGCAGATGACGTTTGCCAGAGATGAGCTGTGTTCTGGCTTTACTCTAGTTTGTAAAGGCACCTACTGCTCTAACAAGTCCCAGGGTGAACATGATGTGAGTTGGAAGTAGGGAAGTCTATAGCCTTGTATTGGAATTTGTTGTAAACATTGCTGCCATGGCCTCCCTGCTTTCCTTCCTCAAACGCTGCCTGCTCCTGCACAGGGGAACAGCTACAGAATCTGGTAACAGTTTCCATCTAGAGCCAAAATAGTGCCTTAAACCACTCCTTTCTGTTAAGTACTGAACCCCACTATCCCCTTAAACTTAAGGGTTATGTCTCTGTTCTTCAAACAAGATTCCAGTGTTCTGAATAGCATATAGAGGTGGAAATTATAAACATCAGGCTGTGTTATGGAAAAGAAATATTAATTATTTTTAGATATGCATTTTTAGTCTGTACCTTGAATGAACTTTTTGTAAGGCTACAGTTAGTTCCTCATGTTTAAAGAGGATGGGGAGGAGGGAAAAGACAAGGCTTGCTCCTTTCACTAATAACAAATAGGAGTAGGGGTTGGAGAAATACTTCCAGCTGGTTCTAATAAACCATGTAAATGGAAAGTGAACTTAAATCCCTTTCTATTGAGAAAGTGTACTCCAAAAATAACTTTTTCCTTACCAAGTTTAATGTCTCGTGTTATGGCCTCTGGCATTTGTTTTCTGCCCCTGCTCTTGAGAGCTCTACATAATTTTCCATTTCCTATGTTAATTTTGATGCTAGAAAGAAAGTTTGGCTTTTATGCTTGATATGGGGATACAGCATTGATTGGTTTGTGTGGCTAAAAAGTGTTAGAATGAGGGGACTGCTGCCTGGCACTAACTGAAGTGAGAGCAGTTTAAAGCAGTTGGTTTTATCTGTGCCCCTTTGCTGCTTTGTCTCACATATCTGTGCGTGTGTGATGAGTAATTCACTACTTTTTTGTTTTTTCCCTTCCCATTCAGCCAATAAATAGGTGGGAAGGGTTGTTTTGGCAATCTAGATATTTTCCCTCCAACCTTGTAGGAGTAAATTAATGATATTACTGACTCCAACTGTATTTTATCACCAGAAATGATGGGTTGGGACACGAGAGATTGAGAGACGTGGGCTTTGTCTTCATTGCTTTGATCTTGGGAGTTTGCACTGTTCAATATTAATCAGAAATGCTTATAGTGTCTGTGTGAGTTCTAGTCATAAACAAAATTCATGTAAAATATGCTGTCTTGAGCTCCAGTGTCTATGGGTTTTATTTTCAGCTTATAAAATCTCTGAAGCTTAAAATACAGAAATTAAATGAGACCCTGTTAGAAGCTAATGAAGGCTACAGAAAAATGGCAGAAGAGAACAGTCAACTGAAGCATACGATTGTGCTCAAGGTTTGTCAACAATTTAAAAGCAACTTTAATATAGCTTTTATCTATAGTTGTACTGGATGTTTCTGTGTCTTTGTACACCTAAAACCACCAGTCTAATTTATTTCTAATTTTTTTGCTTAGTGATGTTTTTGAATATTAAATTACCTTCTGCATGTTTTTTTAGTATAGTTCTGAGACTGAAAGTTATCCATCTTGAACTTTTTCTTAATTGGTGCTAAGACACAGGAAAGTGACTTTTTGTTGACCAGAGGGATTAGAGAGCATCTTTAAGACTATATTCTGCCCACTCAAAGTATCTATTCAGTCCTGGATAGCAGACTTCCAACTATAACAGTTTAGACTTGACCAGTTTTGCTTTCAGTAATTGCAGCTTAAGACAGGAAAGCCTTTTTTCATTTGGTTCCTAGAACATCAGCAATTATTTGTGAAGTATGGCAAAGTGTTTTAGCATCAGCTTCTTCAGTCAGACTTGGTCTATAACTAGATCTGATGGCCCCGTAGTTTGCTGTTCTCTAAATTACGTGGCAGTAATTCAGAAGAAATGGGCACTGCATAGACATAACAGGGGGGTTTCCTGGTATAGTAAAATAACCTGAAACAGAAAATTAACTACTTGAAAAAGGCTTTGGAACGTTCATATTCCTTATCCTCATAGGAACAAGAAATGAATAGTCTTCAGAACTGGGCTAAACGTGTTCTTGAGCTTGAAGAAACAGTGTCTTCCCTGCAAAAAGAACTTAACGAAAGGAAAAAGCATTTTTCTATAGAAGAGCCAAAACAACAAAAACCTAAGAGAGGTTTGTTGGCTAACCTGAAATCCACAGTAGCAGCTACTGCTAGTACCCCTCTTGGTAAAGGCTGGGGGAAGCATGAAGACACTTCATCCTCTTCCAGAAAGCAAGTACTGTGGGCTCATAAAACAAAAGACTAATAATTGTGCAATTATTGGACTTCTTTATGACTTCCATTAATCAATCACCTCAAACGGTTGGTAGCTTTTTTTAAGTCTAGATGCCATCTTGACTGTTGTGTTAACTAACAGAAAGATGTTTGATACAGAACTTTTTAAATTGAATCAGGGTTGAATTTAGAACTATGTAAGTATAGACCTAAATATGTGTTTTTACTGTTGGTATAGGGATGTGATTTGATATAAATATAAAAATGTTTTTAATTTTTGAGTAACTGCTATCATGGTCTTCTATACTGATAAATATGTGATTCATGCAAAATTAGATGCTCCTCACTTGCTGCTCTTGTTACCTTCTTAAACTAAGTATTTAATTTTCATTGTTGATTCCTAGAAACCGGATGGTTTGTAAGATTAAGCTCAGGAGGTCAAAATAGCTTGGTTCTTCAGTTAATATTCTGGCTTTGATCTGGCAAGTGCTATCTTGGGACCAAACTGAGCAAATTGCTAAACATAAGGCCTCATACAAGAGGCAACCAAATGAGTTCTTATCTGGCTCCTTGCTATTTTTCAGCTAACTTGGCTTTGTAAAGGAACTTGTCTTGATATCATTTGAATTTCCACTAAAACTATGCATTAAAATTTGACAAATCTATTTATAATAAAATTTTCCATTGATAAATTAAACTCTGGCTGTTCATTTTATAAAGGTGAGAGAACCAGGGAAATCAAGATAAGGAAAGATCATAAACTTAGAGGCCAGATGATGATCATAGTGATTGACATATAATGATCTCAAGTTGACTCTAGTAACTCAAGGAAGGAAGACTTGGAGCATGATGAAATTTGAAATAGCTTTCTTGGAATCGTTTTAAGTGTGAAAGGACCATGCCTGTAAGTGCTGGAGGATGGCTTTGGAACAAGGCAGAAACTGTAAGTAAATTGGATTGATCAGGCCCTGTAAAGCTGTATCTTGTAGTAGAAAGATTGAGAGGAAGAACCTCCCGCTCCCTGTGGAGACACTAGGTGGTGCAGTGTTCCTGTGTGACACTGAGAGCAGCCCTTCAGTGTGAATGTTCTTCCCAGGTCAGAGTTTTAGGTTGGTTTGTGCAAATGCAGTGATAAATAATCACCCTGTCTTTAACCAGGCTGGAGATGTAGCACTTGAGCCAGTTCTGCTCTCGTGTTTTGAATGGTTTCTGTCAAACGTAGTTTAAGTGACTGCAGTAGTTCTAAAGCTCTACTCCCATGCAAACTATTCCAGCTATTAGAAAACATTTTGGGGTAGTGATACAATAAACAGTGTTGATTTGTTGAATAAGACAGCTGTTATGTACAAATTTCTCTAAGAACAGCAATATTCAAACAGAAGTTAAAAAAAAAATCTTCTCAACAGGCTAATGCTGGAAACTTTGTATAATACCATTTCAAATGGTCTCGTGCTACACCTTGACAGTCTGTCACTTGTCTGAGAAAGTGTTACAGAAACTTACTAATTAACAAACTGTACCCTCTCATTTCCTGAGCAACTGCTCTTTCCGTCTTCCCTCTTACTTCCCAGAGCTCTTTGGCTACAGGAAACGGTTTTGAAAGACAAGGTTACATTATCTTAAAATAAAATGAAGCCTGTGGTGAAGTACTGACCAGTTCTTAACTGTATTGTTTTCCAAGAGTGGCAATGGCCTGTTGCTATTGCATTAATACTTCTGAGAGGCTGTTTCAAGGACAGCTTCTCAAAGCTGAATGGGTGCAGGGAAAGCAGAATCCATTAATGTTTACCATTGCAAAATAATCTTGTTACTGGTGATGAACAGATGTTTCCCCTGTTCCACGAGAAGCTACTGCTCCGGATAGAACATCAGTCATTTTTTTTGTCTCAAATTACCACTGTACAACTTGCTTCAGATTAAGTGTTTATTAAAATTAAAAATCACCATACAATAGAAACTATTTACATATTTAACTGAGAGTCTGCTTAAACTGCACAGTTTGACTGAAGGAAGCCAATCGAGAAGAAAAGCAATTAATATTTATGCTGCTGAACTTCAACTGCAGGCACACTGAAGCTTTATCAAAAGGGGTTTAAGCTTCTGCAAAGTACCATTTGCCTAAATAATTGGGCTGAGGGGTGGCAAAGGTGGACTAGATTTCAGGTGTAAGAACCAGTGTCACTTTGGGGGGAAGAAAAGTAATCTATGCTGTAGTTACATTGCAAATGCACTAGTTCAACTGTTTTGATAAGTAATTTGCTAGAACGTTTCGATATGTAGATGTTAGCAAACTGCATTCACTTTTAGGAATTAATTTCTCTACTAAGCAACAGACTTTTAGTGTCACTGCAATGTAACTTGATGTCCTACTGCATATTTCCACAAATTGTTTTGGATAGTGCTAGAGCTGGTTTTAGCTTTAAAACAGATTTGAGGTTAGTTGATTAAAGCAGCAAAAATATAAAGAATATTCTTGAATAATCACAGAGGATTAAAAATTAAGATTAAAATATTTTCACTGGTAACAGTCTCGGAGACTGCGATGAAAGTATTCCTTCAGAATCCCGTGCTTCCCTGTGGACCTCAGATGATGCCTTTGGCCTTGGGGGAAACCAAAGGTGGAATGGAGCTGGGTGTCCTGCTGCTTGTATCACACTTCTGCATCTGTGATGGCTGTGCAATGCTTTGGAAATGATTTTGAATTTGAGTAATACAGCAGTAAACCAGAATCATCTTCAGCGTAAAGAGCTGCAAACATCACCCTTCCTTAAAGGAAACCACCACACCCTTTAGAAAGTCTTACAAGAGGTGACAGTACCCCAGCTGCTGCTGTGAAATAACAAGGATAGAAAAATAATTTTCACAATATGCTGTATTTGAAAAAAAGATACCACCACGTCTTAAATCTTTAAGGTCTCCTTCTTGGCTTTTTCTTTTGGAAATGGCTCTTCATGCATCTTCTTGCCCTTTTATAAAGGTTCTCCTTGTAACGTACGCCATGACTTAGGTCCTAAGAAGGCTGTGTCAGGCTGTGCCAGTGCGTGGTCTCTTTCCTTCCTTCTCCCTTTCCACCCCAAAAAGCCTCTTTGGGCTGGGATGTTTCTGCAGATGCAAAACAGAGCATTTAAGGAGAACTTCAGTTGAATGAAAACGTTATTATTTCTTTGCAGAATTACTCTTTCCTTCAGCATTTCAGCTTCCGCACTCGGTTAAGACATCCAAACTTGTGAAGTAATTGCTTTGAGCAGTCTGTCCAAATAATAGTCTGTAATAATTGTTCTTTGTTTTATGGCTGTTGTTGATACTGCCCTTCTGTTGCTGTGTAGAAGTCATCAAGCACACTCTGTAGATAATCAAACGTTGGCCTCTCTTCTGCTTTGTCTTTCCAGCACGTTTTCATGATATCGTAAAGCTCGGCTGGGCATGTTTCCATGCGTGGCATTCGGTACCCGCGCTGAAGAGCAACCATCACATCTGAGTTGCTCATACCTTCAATAGAAAAAGAAGGTGTTGATCAAATGAACTCAACTCCTGAAGAAACAATTACTTCTTTTTTTATTTACTTCACTCTACAGATCTTCACCCAAGAATACAGGGCTACTACGACTTGCTAAAGGTAGTTACTAATATGCTTCAATAAAGAAGGCTGAGATGTGCACCAGCACCAAGGGACTTGCTTTGAAAAGCCTGGGGGGAGATTTGTGTTTACCCAGTTGAGCATCGTGACCTCTTTGGTGCCAATTCTGCCAAGAATGGGAGAGATCATAACTCTTGTCTCCAGAACCAGCTCCGTTCTGTTCCTCTGACCAGTCCTGCCACCCTTTGTTCTGCTTTCAGCCAAGGTGAGATTCACAGGAGAAGCCCACCCTGGCATCAGCCTTTGTCTCTGGCTGTAGAGCTTCTAACCTGCTCACTGCAGGCCCTGTCCGTGGTGAGACAGAGATGCTCATCCATAGGAGAGCCCATGCTCCCACTCACCCTGCCTGACGTCGTGATGCACTTCCAGATTTCATTCTACATCAGCTTCTTGTGTAAGTGCTGCTGCTTGCGAGATGCTGGACGTGGTCACTCATGATATCATTACTTGTAACAGGCAAGTTCCCCTCCCTTCTTCCTCATCCTATTGTGCAAACCCATCTTCCCAGCTGTGCTGAGCTTTCCTATGTTTCCCCTTTATGGTTTTCTTTCAGAGGATGAGATCTCTGACTCCCAGCAGTGCAGCCTGAGCCCCACGTGCCAACTAATGTCACGTGAGAGAGCCCTGCCTCTCCATCCTCTCCTGCTCCAGCCTATGCTGCTCTTTTTTTACCCCCACCCCTGCCCCCCAGTTTTTTAAATCCTTGAGAGACTGGTTCACAGATGGATTTTGACACCTGGTCTCAGAAGGTCAGCTATGGCAGAGCCAACACAAATGCTCACCATTTCCTACACAGAAACCTGCCTTTCAGCTTGTCCCTGCCTCTGCAAATCTTACACCGTGCGGTGGAGTAACTGTGCCAGGATTGCCTTCTCCAGGCCTTGGACACTAAGTGGTGAGACACTAGAACAGGTTGCCCAGAGAAGCTGTGGCTGCCCCATCCCTGGAGGGGTTCAAGGCCAGGCTGGATGGGGCTTTGAGCAACCTGGTCTGGTGGGAGGTGTCCCTGCCCATGGCAGGGGGGTTGGAACTCCATGACCTTTGAGGTCCCTTCCAACCCCAACCATTCTATGATTCTAAGCTTTCTCTACTCTGGTCCATGCCGTGTCTTCTGATGACTGAGCATGCAGGAAGCATCTGTGCTTCAGCCTAGATACTTGCTACCACCAGTGAAGCCTTTCCCTCTATCAAGAGGGGTATTCCAGACCCCACAGCCACTAGTCACTCCTCAGGCTAAATGGTCCACATGGTGCAGTTCTGCCTAAGACTATGGTTTCTCATGGTTCTTCTCAGGCAACTCAGCCTCCGGTCAGGTGGGTGCGTGCGTGACCTTCACTGCTCCTGCTTACACCAGGTCCCCAGAGGGATGGGGAGAGCAGCTACACTCTGATGAGCAAGGTCGGCAGTGGAGATGCAGGTGTGGTGCTCACCCTGAGTACCTGGTGACTGTACAGCTCTGTTGTCTCAGATGGTGCAGACCTTTGTAGGTGCTGCCTAACTGACTCCTAAGGCTAGGACTTTAGCCACTTGGCAGGTGAGGACACATTTGAATTACAACCAAATGACAACTTTAGCTGGTATAACTACTTTGATTATTCAAGATGACTAAAGTTCATATAGTTGACTTCAGTTCAAGCCTTTTGGCTTTAACCTATTCTAGAAATACAGTCAGCCATGAAATCTGGGTCTGGCTCAGAGTGCTTACTTTGACTACATCTTTTGTATTTTCGGTTCTGCTTTGGAAGGAGGAGTAAAGTTTTCCTGAGCTAATACTGCACACGTGTAGAAAAACAGTATTTTGAAGGTAGCAGCTGAATGGCGGGTTGTCACAGAATAAGGAATTATGCTATATAAAGACAAAATAAACAGGAAGAAAGCCAGTAAAGCATTTTATAGAGAACAGCAATCTGACTCCTTGAGCTTAAGGAAATGGACTGCATATAATGTATGTGGTAAAATAGTTATTCGTATTATGCAAAGTCGTAGCTGACAGTGTGCAGCTACATGAGAACTGCTGCCACTGGGATTTTGGGCAGAACAGGGCTGATTCTGTGGGTTTCAGTGCTTTATAGGATTGTGCTTAGATCTAATGTCCACAGGACTAATTGTTACATTCTGAATGCCAAGGACAAAGACTGTGTTTGCACTAACCTGCAGGAAAACTCTCTGTTAAATAACCATTTAAGTTCACAAGACAAAAATGAAAATAATTTTCTCAGAATTTCATAGAAAATATGTTATGAATGTACTTGCATATATTTAGTGTTTTATTTAAAACAAAAAAGCTTACTTGTCTACCCCACAGTCCAAGCAGTATTCTCAAAATAGTTACTTGCTTAAAAATAAAAATGATAATTAAAAAAAAGTTATTTTTTTTGTGGGTAGAGAAGTACCTGTCTCATCAAAACTACATCCTAAGCAGTTGAAGCAATATATCCCAGGTGCATATTTGTTACACCCTCTTAAATGCTAGCAAAGGACATTAGCTCTAAAGGTTTGGTACATGTCTGTTAATTTACACTGTGGTACCTGTTAAGCTTCACAGATAACAATGTATATTTCTTTAGGTTAGAGCCTGGGAAATGATGTGAACACAGTGGTATGGGGGAAGAATCTCACTCTACAGAAGATGGCAAGTCTTGTGAAGAGCAGCAGACACAGTTGGAATGCAAGTATTTGACATACTATATAATCATCTGGAAATTAGTTTTAACAACCAATTCAACTTCTTCGCCCAGAGATTCAGATACTTGTGTCATATTTCTGAGGTAGTTCCTGAAACTACAGTCCCACTAATTGCTTTGAGTTTCTCAGGAAGAGGAACAGCTGTTGGAATTTAAGAACAAAGATCACAAAAGCCCCAAGTTCCTTGGCTGGAAATGCTCCCTACCAAGTTGCCTGCCTAGATTTTCTTTACGGAAATTAACTGTTTGCCAGTTTCAACTCAAACTCTTTCATACACAGCTTTATGATGAATACTGTCTAGTTCTTGGTTAGTAATTCATGGAAAATAATATTGTGAAGCATTCCCCTTAGAACTGAAAAATCAATTTACTGTTTCTCTCTGGTGGCTGCTGGTTACAACCCATCACGAAGTTACTCTTGCCACGCTGGGGTAATTTGCCCAAACTTGTCACATCTCATCATGTAAAGTTGGTCATTTATTTTGCTGTCCTGATTCTTCAGTATCAACTTTCAGTCTAGTAGTCTGTTTCAATTTATACCTCTATTTAAAATAGACATATATCTCTCTACCAGTTGAATGCAAGCAATGCCTGCAAACTATTAAAACCTTCCAGTACACAGTCAAGAGGCTTCCGTTTCTAATTGCTGCTTGACAAATAAATCCATAGTGCATGGCCTATTTATGGTCCTCATAAAAATGCTCCCATATCTTAAAAAAATATCACCTAGACTTCCACTAGATGAAATATTTTCCCACAGTAGTACAGCAGCGTGGTGCCTGCTGCTCAGATTGATTTTGTTCTGAAAATAAACATATATGTTTTATGGAGGTAAAGAGAGAGCAGACTTAGCTGCAGGATTAAGTATCGGGTTGGGCTTTGTATTGTTGCACTGCTGGTTTTTGGGTGAGCTCGTAGGTTTGCTCAGCGAAGGACAATTTTCCAGGCATCCAGAAATAACTTGGTGAGCCCAGCTCAACGTGGGCAACCAGCTGGATAGACAGGCATGTGTTAATGGGAAAATAAAGTGTCTTGACTGGGGGAAGAACCATGTG
>NW_015090968.1:738968-791587 GCF_001431845.1 Calidris pugnax | reverse complement strand
CAGGGCTACTACGACTTGCTAAAGGTAGTTACTAATATGCTTCAATAAAGAAGGCTGAGATGTGCACCAGCACCAAGGGACTTGCTTTGAAAAGCCTGGGGGGAGATTTGTGTTTACCCAGTTGAGCATCGTGACCTCTTTGGTGCCAATTCTGCCAAGAATGGGAGAGATCATAACTCTTGTCTCCAGAACCAGCTCCGTTCTGTTCCTCTGACCAGTCCTGCCACCCTTTGTTCTGCTTTCAGCCAAGGTGAGATTCACAGGAGAAGCCCACCCTGGCATCAGCCTTTGTCTCTGGCTGTAGAGCTTCTAACCTGCTCACTGCAGGCCCTGTCCGTGGTGAGACAGAGATGCTCATCCATAGGAGAGCCCATGCTCCCACTCACCCTGCCTGACGTCGTGATGCACTTCCAGATTTCATTCTACATCAGCTTCTTGTGTAAGTGCTGCTGCTTGCGAGATGCTGGACGTGGTCACTCATGATATCATTACTTGTAACAGGCAAGTTCCCCTCCCTTCTTCCTCATCCTATTGTGCAAACCCATCTTCCCAGCTGTGCTGAGCTTTCCTATGTTTCCCCTTTATGGTTTTCTTTCAGAGGATGAGATCTCTGACTCCCAGCAGTGCAGCCTGAGCCCCACGTGCCAACTAATGTCACGTGAGAGAGCCCTGCCTCTCCATCCTCTCCTGCTCCAGCCTATGCTGCTCTTTTTTTACCCCCACCCCTGCCCCCCAGTTTTTTAAATCCTTGAGAGACTGGTTCACAGATGGATTTTGACACCTGGTCTCAGAAGGTCAGCTATGGCAGAGCCAACACAAATGCTCACCATTTCCTACACAGAAACCTGCCTTTCAGCTTGTCCCTGCCTCTGCAAATCTTACACCGTGCGGTGGAGTAACTGTGCCAGGATTGCCTTCTCCAGGCCTTGGACACTAAGTGGTGAGACACTAGAACAGGTTGCCCAGAGAAGCTGTGGCTGCCCCATCCCTGGAGGGGTTCAAGGCCAGGCTGGATGGGGCTTTGAGCAACCTGGTCTGGTGGGAGGTGTCCCTGCCCATGGCAGGGGGGTTGGAACTCCATGATCTTTGAGGTCCCTTCCAACCCCAACCATTCTATGATTCTAAGCTTTCTCTACTCTGGTCCATGCTGTGTCTTCTGATGACTGGGCATGCAGGAAGCATCTGTGCTTCAGCCTAGATACTTGCTCCCACCAGTGAAGCCTTTCCCTCTATCAAGAAGGGTATTCCAGACCCCACAGCCACTAGTCACTCCTCAGGCTAAATGGTCCACATGGTGCAGTTCTGCCTAAGACTATGGTTTCTCATGGTTCTTCTCAGGCAACTCAGCCTCCGGTCAGGTGGGTGCGTGCGTGACCTTCACTGCTCCTGCTTACACCAGGTCCCCAGAGGGATGGGGAGAGCAGCTACACTCTGATGAGCAAGGTCGGCAGTGGAGATGCAGGTGTGGTGCTCACCCTGAGTACCTGGTGACTGTACAGCTCTGTTGTCTCAGATGGTGCAGACCTTTGTAGGTGCTGCCTAACTGACTCCTAAGGCTAGGACTTTAGCCACTTGGCAGGTGAGGACACATTTGAATTACAACCAAATGACAACTTTAGCTGGTATAACTACTTTGATTATTCAAGATGACTAAAGTTCATATAGTTGACTTCAGTTCAAGCCTTTTGGCTTTAACCTATTCTAGAAATAGTCAGCCATGAAATCTGGGTCTGGCTCAGAGTGCTTACTTTGACTACATCTTTTCTATTTTCAGTTCTGCTTTGGAAGGAGGAGTGAAGTTTTCCTGAGCTAATACTGCACACGTGTAGAAAAACAGTATTTTGAAGGTAGCAGCTGAATGGCGGGTTGTCACAGAATAAGGAATTATGCTATATAAAGACAAAATAAACAGGAAGAAAGCCAGTAAAGCATTTTATAGAGAACAGCAATCTGACTCCTTGAGCTTAAGGAAATGGACTGCATATAATGTATGTGGTAAAATAGTTATTCGTATTATGCAAAGTCGTAGCTGACAGTGTGCAGCTACATGAGAACTGCTGCCACTGGGATTTTGGGCAGAACAGGGCTGATTCTGTGGGTTTCAGTGCTTTATAGGATTGTGCTTAGATCTAATGTCCACAGGACTAATTGTTACATTCTGAATGCCAAGGACAAAAACTGTGTTTGCACTAACCTGCAGGAAAACTCTCTGTTAAATAACCATTTAAGTTCACAAGACAAAAATGAAAATAATTTTCTCAGAATTTCATAGAAAATATGTTATGAATGTACTTGCATATATTTAGTGTTTTATTTAAAACAAAAAAGTAATTGTTACATTCTGAATGCCAAGGACAAAGCCTGTGTTTGCTCTAACCTGCAGGAAAACTCTCTGTTCAATAACCATTTAAGTTCACAAGACAAAAATGAAAATAATTTTCTCAGTATTTTATAGAAAATAAGTCATGAATGTACTTGCATATATTTGGAGTTTTATTTAAAAAATCTTACTTGTCTACCCCACAGTCCAAGCAGTATTCTCAAAATAGTTACCTGCTTAAATTTTTTTTTAATTATCTTTTTTTTTTTTTTTTGTGGGCAGAGAAGTACCTGTCTCATCAAAACTACAGCTGAAGAACAGTCCAAGCAGTATTCTCAAAATAGTTACTTGCTTAAAAATAAAAATGATAATTAAAAAAAAGTTATTTTTTTTGTGGGTAGAGAAGTACCTGTCTCATCAAAACTACATCCTAAGCAGTTGAAGCAATATATCCCAGGTGCATATTTGTTACACCCTCTTAAATACTCGCAAAGGACATTAGCTCTAAAGGTTTGGTACATGTCTGTTAATTTACACTGTGGTACCTGTTAAGCTTCACAGATAACAACGTATATTTCTTTAGGTTAGAGCCTTATGCAAAGTCGTAGCTGACAGTGTGCAGCTACATGAGAACTGCTGCCACTGGGATTTTGGGCAGAACAGGGCTGATTCTGTGGGTTTCAGTGCTTTATAGGATTGTGCTTAGATCTAATGTCCACAGGACTAATTGTTACATTCTGAATGCCAAGGACAAAAACTGTGTTTGCACTAACCTGCAGGAAAACTCTCTGTTAAATAACCATTTAAGTTCACAAGACAAAAATGAAAATAATTTTCTCAGAATTTCATAGAAAATATGTTATGAATGTACTTGCATATATTTAGTGTTTTATTTAAAACAAAAAAGCTTACTTGTCTACCCCACAGTCCAAGCAGTATTCTCAAAATAGTTACTTGCTTAAAAATAAAAATGATAATTAAAAAAAAGTTATTTTTTTTGTGGGTAGAGAAGTACCTGTCTCATCAAAACTACATCCTAAGCAGTTGAAGCAATATATCCCAGGTGCATATTTGTTACACCCTCTTAAATGCTAGCAAAGGACATTAGCTCTAAAGGTTTGGTACATGTCTGTTAATTTACACTGTGGTACCTGTTAAGCTTCACAGATAACAATGTATATTTCTTTAGGTTAGAGCCTGGGAAATGATGTGAACACAGTGGTATGGGGGAAGAATCTCACTCTACAGAAGATGGCAAGTCTTGTGAAGAGCAGCAGACACAGTTGGAATGCAAGTATTTGACATACTATATAATCATCTGGAAATTAGTTTTAACAACCAATTCAACTTCTTCGCCCAGAGATTCAGATACTTGTGTCATATTTCTGAGGTAGTTCCTGAAACTACAGTCCCACTAATTGCTTTGAGTTTCTCAGGAAGAGGAACAGCTGTTGGAATTTAAGAACAAAGATCACAAAAGCCCCAAGTTCCTTGGCTGGAAATGCTCCCTACCAAGTTGCCTGCCTAGATTTTCTTTACGGAAATTAACTGTTTGCCAGTTTCAACTCAAACTCTTTCATACACAGCTTTATGATGAATACTGTCTAGTTCTTGGTTAGTAATTCATGGAAAATAATATTGTGAAGCATTCCCCTTAGAACTGAAAAATCAATTTACTGTTTCTCTCTGGTGGCTGCTGGTTACAACCCATCACGAAGTTACTCTTGCCACGCTGGGGTAATTTGCCCAAACTTGTCACATCTCATCATGTAAAGTTGGTCATTTATTTTGCTGTCCTGATTCTTCAGTATCAACTTTCAGTCTAGTAGTCTGTTTCAATTTATACCTCTATTTAAAATAGACATATATCTCTCTACCAGTTGAATGCAAGCAATGCCTGCAAACTATTAAAACCTTCCAGTACACAGTCAAGAGGCTTCCGTTTCTAATTGCTGCTTGACAAATAAATCCATAGTGCATGGCCTATTTATGGTCCTCATAAAAATGCTCCCATATCTTAAAAAAATCTTAAAAATAGTGCATGGCCTATTTATGGTCCTCATAAAAATGCTCCCATATCTTAAAAAAATATCACCTAGACTTCCACTAGATGAAATATTTTCCCACAGTAGTACAGCAGCGTGGTGCCTGCTGCTCAGATTGATTTTGTTCTGAAAATAAACATATATGTTTTATGGAGGTAAAGAGAGAGCAGACTTAGCTGCAGGATTAAGTATTGGGTTGGGCTTTGTATTGTTGCACTGCTGGTTTTTGGGTGAGCTCGTAGGTTTGCTCAGCGAAGGACAATTTTCCAGGCATCCAGAAATAACTTGGTGAGCCCAGCTCAACGTGGGCAACCAGCTGGATAGACAGGCATGTGTTAATGGGAAAATAAAGTGTCTTGACTGGGGGAAGAACCATGTGTTATTCAGCTGCCTATGACTCCCATCTGATCCTTCCTGGGGACATGAGCAACGTTCAGAACAGCTTTGGGAGGACCTGCTGCTCGGTCACGTATTTTATAGCCCTTACCTAAAAACCAACCTGGAGCACATGTTTAAACAATTTGCTGTCCAAGCAGCCCTATCACCTCTTGAAGTTTAAGGGGGGCTACCCTTGAGCTTAAGTGCTCTCCTGGACTGGAGCCTTGCCGAGCTATGAGATTGTCTGGTTTGGCTCTACCTCTTGTATGGACAGTTGATATGTTGTCCCATAAGGCGGTGTAAAGTTGGCCACCCTCCTCCCTTCCCCACTGCCCCAGTCTCTTGGGAGGTCCGGCCTCCCTCTGCCCAGAGGTATTAAGCCCACTGTCATTTCAGGTTCTGGGACTCAGGTCACCCAGGTCTACCCCTGTGAACACCTCTGGCAGAATTCCAGCTGCTGAGGATGTGGTGGTGAAAATGTTTGCACTGTTTAAACAGCAAGACCCTGTGCACTGCATACACTGTTTAAACAGCAAGACCCTGTGCACTGGGATGTGCTGGGAAAGCTTTGCATGAAATATCTGCTCTCCCTTTACTGCCTGTAAACTGCAGGATCCTAAGGGTTCTTCTCACAAGTCACTCCATCTGAGGTGGGCAGTTACAGGCCAATATGGCTGTACTTTCCCCGTTTGCCCACAAGATAAGAGAATTTAGGTTAATTTTCCATAAACCTCAGTAAGCTTAAAAGAATGTGGTCTGCTATGTTCATCAGCTATGCCTGAGATGTGACAATTTTGTGTGCAAGAATATCTTTCATAAAAGTTGTTTCTACGTGCTGGAAACATTAACATGTACCTTGCTTATCAGAAAGAAAAACTAAACATAAAACCACCTAACTCTTTCACAGCTACTTAATGCAGCTGTGGATTGATGTCCTCCTCTGTGGTCTCCTACCTGAACTGCTCAGAACAATGAAGAGTCAATATTCCCAGCAGTACATATAAATACAGAGTAACAGTATAAATACATGCACGTACCTGGGTAAGGAATCTTTCCATATGTAACGATTTCATACAGGAGAATCCCAAATGACCACACATCAGATTTAATAGTGAAAGATCCGTAGTTTATTGCCTCCGGTGCTGTCCATTTAATAGGGAATTTTGCACCTAAAAGAAAAAAAAGTACAGTCTCAATCAGTCCAAGGCAAATTTAAACACTTAAGTCACTAAAAGGTCGTACACGACTTGCCTATGATACTCCTAAATTAGCAAAGTTTCAGCAACTGCTGTTCAAGAGTTACCAGCAGAGACTGCTGTGAGATGCGTGTTGCCACACTGCCTGTCCTGCGTCAGAAGGGCAGGTGAGATGCTGGAAGTTACACAGCACCTTTTGACTCCTGGGTGTGGTGAATTTTTGCTAAAATCACAGTCGCCATTTTCCCTTCTGCCCAGTGGTCGGGCAATAATCTTACAATTCCCATCAGCTGGAACTTCACAAGACTTTAATTAACTTTTCCTATTTTATAGAAAGTCAGTCCAGCTTCAATATACGTTTTAACCATTCAGCCATTCAGATACAAAAGAAGTAGCAAGTCATATCTTAAAAACCTGTATCTTAAAATACTGTCTTTCATGTCTAATTAACTGATTTCATAAAATCCCATATCACAGAATCATAGAATGGTTGGGGTTGGAAGGGACCTTAAAAATCATTGAGTTCCAACCCCCCTGCCCTGGGCAGGGACACCTCCCACCAGACCAGGTTGCTCCAAGCCCCATCCAGCCTGGCCTTGAACACTTAAAGCAAACTTTTATAAAAGCAAACTCCTTCCAGTTAAATATGAAGAGTTCAAGCAGCCTTTGTTGGGGAATATGACACTAGCTTTTCAGACAACAAAGAGAAATACAAGCCTGTGTTTCTCTCTCTGCCCTTTTTAGCCTGCTCTACCCTTCTGGCACAAGATGCCAGGTAAGCTTGGAAAGTTTTCTGAATGGCAGAAAACACATCAAAGAAACTGAGCCTAAAGAATGTATAACCTGAAAGGTGCATTTAATCAATATACAATGTCAGAGCTAGCTGAGAAACACAGATATGGGTTCTGCACCTCCGTAAACACCTTAAGCAGACCCTTCCCTCTGATCTATTGAATTACTGTTACCCAGTGACTGCTGAACAGCTCATCTTCCTTTAATCTCAACTGTAGTGCATTGTTCTCTTTCTTCCTCATACCCTAGTTCTTCCCCTCTCCTCCTACATCCTTTTAATCTCAACTGTAGTGCATTGTTCTCTTTCTTCCTCATACCCCAGTTCTTCCCCTCTCCTCCTCCATCCTACATCCCGCAGTTTCCACCCAGACTGTGTCAAAATGTGAGGTGGCCTCTTTTAAAAGGCGAGGGGGAAGGTTACCCTAACGCAGCCTGTGCCTGGAAGCAGAAATGAAATATTTCTCCCTACAAGGAACTGACTGCGCGCTTCCTGAAAGGAGCCTCGATAACATCAGCAAAACATGGCACGCCCCCGAAAAATACCTTTAATAGTGTCACGTCCCCTCTGTCCTGGCCCTGCCACCCGGGTGCCAAACAGGGAGGTGACCCGGCCTGCCCGCGTCCCCAGCCGTGCTGCCCAACACCCAAACCTGTGCTGCAGCACCTAAAGCAGCTTCACAAGAGAAGCAGGGCTGCCAAAGGTTCCCTTGTTACCAGCAACTCCGCCTGCTGGGGTTCCTTCCTTGCCCTCAGCAAAAGGAGGCGCACGGGGCACTTAAGGATGTGACAAGAAAATAAGATGGTATTTTCTTGGCATTTAATTCAAGGGGATGGAAGCTGCGGGTGTGCAGTCAATTTGTTCAATTTAGAAAAATTTATGTGCTGCTCCACACTTCCAGTTTTTTATTTTTTTTTTAGTTCTTCAATTTATTTAAACTTTTCAAAAAGCCTGGGGAGCACAGGAAGGTTATTTGTTTCCTTATTCATTTTAAAAGTTGTTGGCGTTAGAAGGCTGCCTCTAGGAAGTTGTTACAGCATTTTCTGTCCTTGGTGACCGTATTATTGTTAGACCCAGCCTGGCTGCCTCCCAGAGGCTGAAGTTTTAAAGGCAAAAATGAAAATACATACCTTCCCTTGCTGTGTATTCGTTGTCTTCGATGACTCTGGCTAGCCCAAAATCAGCAATTTTGCACATCAGTAAGTCCGAAACCAGGACGTTGGCTGCTCTCAGGTCTCGATGGATGTAGTTTTTCCTTTCGATGTACGCCATCCCTTCTGCAATCTGTTGAGCAAAGAAACAACTGGTTTGGTATTTCCACACCTCACACCACCAGCAGCAGCTCTCACCTCTCTGTTCTCTCAAGCCACATCCATTTATTCGCCACCAGTATCTTTGGAGCATTTTTTTTAGGTGGAAGCAAGGGAAGTGTGATTGGTGTGGAAAACCCACAGGTCGAGCCAGTCCTGCAAAGCCATACTTAACAGTAGCAGCTTCAAAAGAGAGCAAAGAAACAACTGGTTTGGTATTTCCACACCTCACACCACCAGCAGCAGCTCTCACCTCTCTGTTCTCTCAAGCCACATCCATTTATTCGCCACCAGTATCTTTGGAGCATTTTTTTTAGGTGGAAGCAAGGGAAGTGTGATTGGTGTGGAAAACCCACAGGTCGATCCAGTCCTGCAAAGCCATTCTTAACTAGCAGCTTCAAAAGGATTGTTTGGGTGAATAACAGCTGGCAGGAGTAGAGATACCTATTAGAGACATTTCCTGTGACAAAGTCTTCATTACAACGCTCCTAAGATTTCTATCAAAATATTCTCTTCCCCAAATTATTAACCAGTTTATTTTCCAAATACTAAGAAAATGGAAGGAATTAAACAAGCCAGGGATGTTCTTTAAAGGGCTGATGAAGCAACGGTGCAGATAAGAGTTTAAAAAACCCCAACAACTCTCTATTTACCCAGAATAGGCCTAGACAATCAGGAAACAATTACTAAGATACGGCAAACAACTTTATTTTCTTTTACAGTAGCGTGTCCCTGTTCACACCCGAGGAGCGTTTGTCAACAGCTCTCTCTCAGATACTATCATAAGTAAATCTAATTTGTATTTCAGCACCCCAAATTAATTTCCAAACCAAATTAAAGATGATTAACATCCTCAAAATATGCACTGGGGGTGATTTTTTTTTTTTTCAGTATTTGCCCAGACTAATACATTTTTTTTTCTTCCTGAAGAAAAATATTTTACTTTTCAGTAAGAAAGAAACTGAAATAATAGTTTCTAAAACTCAGAGCAATAAAACCGATGTCCAAATGTTTCAGAGGATCTAGAAAAAAAGAAAAAGAAACCTTGTGCTTGTGAGCTGTCAGTCTTTATCTCCATTTTAAGACCCCGGGTCATCCCCGCGGTGCGACCTGTGCCACTGGTCCCTCTCCCGGGTGCCGGGGGGTTGGTGACAGACACCTCGCTCTCGGCCACCTGCTTTGGGGAATCCTCAGGCTCTCAGATTTCATAGAATCATAGAGTTGTCCAGGCTGGAAGGGACCTCCAAAGGCCATCTAGTCCAACCCCCCCACAGTCAGCAGGGACACCCCCAACTAGACCAGGTTGCCCAGGGCCTCGTCGAGCCTCTCCTTGAATATCTCCAGGGAAGGGGCCTCAACCACCTCCCTGGGCAACCTGTTCCAGTGCTCCACCACCCTCACAGTGAAGAACCCTCTCCTAATCTCCAGTATAAATCTGTTCCCCTCCAGCTTGAAGCCATTGCCCCTCGTCCTGTCACTGCAGGCCTTTCTAAACAGGCTCTCCTCAGCCTTCCTGTAGGCTCCCTTCAGGTACTGGAAGGCTCATGAAGCTGCAGGAGAGCATCACGGGTCCTTCTCCAGTCCCCAACACACCCATACACGGGCTCTCTCCTCTCCACCTCGGGAGCAGACAAGAGCACACATCCCTGCTCGCTGCCAGAGGTGCCCGCTCCAGCCCTGCAGCAAAGCAGGCAGGAGCACTCGACCAAATTTTAAGAAAACACGAACATCACTTCTGCTTACCCCCCTTTTAAGAAGTCCCCGAGGGGTACTGCGAAGGCACACGCTGCCTCCACTTACAAAACCACACCGTCTTCGTTCCTCTTTTTTCGGTTTAGGCAATGGAAAAAAAAAAATAAAAAAAAAAAAAAAAAAAAAAAAAAAAAAATCGAGCCTCTTGCCCTCCCACTGCAAACCTCTTCTTACAAACCCATCACTCTGCAGAGCTGAACCTTACATTGCCCTGGTACAACGCAGGGGGCTTCTCACACTAAGCCAGAAAGAAACTCGGGTGATGAAGAGAACGAAGAACACCTGCATTTCACCTTGTCTAGAAATAACGAAGAGGTTTTATAATGAAGGAAGCAGCTACTGGTGAATGATTGCCACAGGGTGTCCTACCAGAGACTTCCAGAGGAGTAGCAGTTGATTAGATACTGCTCTGTTTCTCTCTCCTCCCCACGTGGTGACTTTGGGGAGGAAGGAGAGAGGAAAGGGAAGGTTTTGCCGTAAGATGAATGCTGAGATTGGACGGGCCAGCTTGGCAGATAGGACCAAAATGCAGACAGATCCCCTAACGTCACCAAAAAATGCATCAGCCACCACAAAGGAACCCACTTCCCTCCTACTTCCCTGCACAGATGTAATGTTTTGGTGAACTGCTGGCTGGGGAATGAAGAACCACTTCACGAAAGAGACATTCGTGCCGATATTACTTAGTTTCCAAACCCAACCGAGCAAAGTCATTGGAAAGACCATTTTATTTCCTCGTATTTCTGCCAGACTCAGTGAAGTCATCATCTGATTAGTCACAAACGAAGAATGTGACCTCAAACGATCCATTCTGTTTTCAGCAAATAGAAACTGCATTTCCCTGTAATTCCAGGAGAAGGATTTTGACTTTGAATCAGAGAAATTCAAAGAAGCCACGTACGTGCAAGCATTTGGGCAGGCAGAAAATACCCAAGTGGGAAAAGAATAATGGGCAGGGAAATTTGAATGGGAGGAGGAGGGGAAATACAGCCACTGGACAACTGAGTTCACACATCTGGTCATGTTAAACCTTTACTTGTGGGAAAAGGAAAAAAAAAAGATTATTTTTTTATCAAGGGAACGGGTGCCAA
The DNA here is from genome assembly GCF_001431845.1 of Calidris pugnax. Taxonomy (NCBI): domain Eukaryota; kingdom Metazoa; phylum Chordata; class Aves; order Charadriiformes; family Scolopacidae; genus Calidris; species Calidris pugnax. Next base: position 780,705 of record NW_015090968.1, on the reverse strand, counting down.
AGCCCGTGTAATAACTCTTTACAATAATTGTTGGGTTTTCATTGCCAAATGATACGTTAAATGGAGGGAAATTCACAGGAACAAAAGAAGATTAAAGCCCTTTTCCCCTTCTTTTAATGTTCATTGGGACCTGTCAAGACTGTTCAGCTCCATGTAACTACTACTCGGGAGCAGGAAGAGAAAGCTAATTTGGGCTCCTGGAATAGCATGTTGTGGCCTTTAAGAGAGGGTTCTGCCTACATGGCACAAGTGTTACTACCAAGAAGGGAGCAAGTTTCTCCTTTGCCTTGAATGAATTACGGACACACTTCTAGAAATACCCAATTTCAATCCTTTTAAAAACAACCAACCAAGAAATCTCGAAATACCAGGAAATAGGCACCCTGGTTAAGAATGGAAGAAAAGTCTTCTGGAAGAAATAAATCACAAGACAGCCTCCGTACTGTAAAGCTTCAGCTAAAACTCAGGCAATAAATAAACAACTTGGAGCTGCAGTTCTGCTCTGTCACCCATTTGGGGTGTGATTTCAGCCGGCAGCGCTCTTTCCTCTCTGTTTCTGCTCTTTCTACCTGTAGACCAGGGTAATTACTTAAATTTCTGGAACACTTAGAATCATAGAATCGTCTAGGTTGGAAGGGACCTTAAAGATCATCTAGTCCAACCATCAGCCTAACTCTGACAAAAAAATAAATAAGAAAAACAAAAACAAACCAAAACAAAATCCACAAAAAAACCCCCCACAACACTAAACCATAGTCTTGAGGACCATGTCAACCCGTCTTTTGAACACCTCCAGGGATGGTGCCTCAACCACTTCCCTGGGCAGCCCATTCCAGCCCAGCTGGATAACGCTTTCCATGAAGAAATTTTTCCTAGTATCCAACCTGAACCTCCCCTGGCGCAACTTGAGGCCATTTCCCCTTGTCCTATCTCCTGTGACTTGGGAGACAAGACCGACCCCAGCTTCTCTATACCCCGCAATGACTCACTTATGGGTCATTCCACAAATAGGTATAAAACTCTCTCAAAATCCTGAGAGAAAACGGTAGCGAACGCATGGCACATAGGAGGATGCTTTGGAAACATTGCATTCCCTACTTTCTGACCCATTCTTTTAGCTTCTGAAGGTGTTCGGGGGAAGAGGCAAATGCAGGAAAGGACTTGGAAGGAAGGAGGGGAGAACCTACTGTCACAGAAGAGCTACACCACCCGAAAAGCAAACGCACTTTATCACAAGTCTAAGAATTCCTTGGTGAAACGTCACAGAATCACAGAATGATATGGCATTGGAAGGGACCTCTGGAGATCATCTCGTCCAACCCCCCTGCCAAAGCAGGTCCACCTAGAGCAGGTTGCACAGGAACGTGTCCACGCAGATTTTGAATGTCTCCAGAGAAGAAGACTCCACCACCTCCCTGGGCAGCCTGTTCCAGGGCTCTGCCACCCTCAAAGTACAGAAGTTCCTCCTCATGTTTAGATGGAACTTTCTGTGTTCACATTTGCACCCATTACCTCTTGTCCTGTCACTGGGCACTACTGAAAAAAGACTGGCCCCTTCCTCTTGACAAGATTTAAGTATTTAGGCTTTAAGTATATCCCTTTAAGTATTTATAGGTGCTGATCAGACCCCCCCCTCAGCCTTCTTTTCTCCAGACTGAAAATGCATTGCATGTGCATTTCTAGGCTGGACGTAAAAACGTGGAACACTAAAGAGGCCAGATGGGTTTGTTTAGGTCAGTCTGATGGGATTTTTTTACATCATGCTGAGAATGCATTATATCACGCTCAGAAGGAAAACTAAGCGACAGGGATCAAGAAACAGAGTGGAATAAAAACGAAAAGGAATCAGAGAATGGCCAAACATGAAGATTTGTATTTTTTTCAGGATAGCAAATTTTAAACAGCCTGGAGGGCAGACAGGTACAACCTCATGGGAGAACTGAGTCTTTGTCAGGAAGTGTAGTGACAAGACAGGGGGTAACAATTTTAAATTGGAAGAGGGGAGATTTAGATGAGATATCAGGAAGAAATTCTTTCCTGTGAGGGTGGTGAGACACTGGAACAGGTTGCCCAGAGAAGCTGTGGCTGCCCCATCCCTGGAGGGGTTCAAGGCCAGGCTGGATGGGGCTTGGAGCAACCTGGTCTGGTGGGAGGTGTCCCTGCCCAGGGCAGGGGGGGTGGAACTCTATAATCTATAAGGTCCCTTCCAACCCAAACCATTCTATGAAAAAAGTCTCAGGAACGACCACACCATAAAAACCCCCCACAATTAGAAGCACAAGGGCAAACCACACTCATTGTAAAGACAGTGCCTGATGAGAAAAATTTGGCCAAATCTTGCATGGTCAGAAACACACAAAAATTATAAAGTCAAATTACAAAATATAAAAAAATGCCCCAGTGTGACAAAAATATGAATAGCCTACCCACAAAAGCTGGTACAAATCGTAAGTATAAGCGAGGAAACTAGAGGTGCATTAGTAATAGCACAAGACCAAGGAAACCACTGACATTAAATGAATATTAAATTAAATGATGGAGAAGATTACAGGCAAATGCTACAGAGAACTTTTAAAATGCCTGCCTTTGCCTCATTCTCCACTGAAAGGGCCAAGGCTGCACACGTGGTTAATGTGAATGACAAAGGGGTAAGAATACGGGATGGAAAAGGAAAAAGAACTGGGTTAGGACCATTTTCATGGATATGGGTGACTGAAAACCTTCGGTAAATCCAAACTCACATTTCCTCACTTGCCTGACAAGCAGGCAAGCAAAATAGAGAAAAAGAAGTAAGTGATGAATCAGTATTCAAAGCTGACCCTAGATTTCATTTGTTACAAATGAAGTCAACTCTGGGAAAAAAACAAAAGGGTGTGACCTACAATTTCCAAAATACTGAGAAACACGAGACCAAGAACCTCCCCAGTCCTCTCCTGCCCTAATTTAAACCAAAATAATTTAGAAATGATTACTTAGACGTGGTTAAGGTACACTTTAAAAAGATTTCCCTTTGTATTGGCAGATGTGGCCTTAGAGCTGCTCTTGGCTGTTCACCAGCTCAGGCCCAGACCTTGGCGGGATGCTCCTGCCAAAGCAGGCAAAACAGCCCCAAAACCAGGCTGGAAATGAGTCCAAAGCACTTAGGGTGGGAGGGAGCATCCTGCTGGTGAAGTTTAAGCAGAGGAAATAACAGAGCATACCCTGAGCCTTAAATTTGACCAGATAATTCTCCGTTCCTAGGGAAGAGCCTCACTGAAAACAGTCTGCAGTTTCAAAAGGTTTGTAGAAAACACATGTTATTGATCTGGACAAGATTGTCTTTGGTCTGGGCTTAACCAAACCCAGGTTCCTTTCTGGAATGTCCAGACAATAAAATAAAATACCCTTCTCAATCACAGAGTTTTCAAAAAGAAGAGTTCAGCTTCAAGCGACTCTCTGTCTATGAAGGGATGCACACCCTTTGTATCTGGCAACTGAAAACTGTTGCAAAATGGTCACATTTTAATCTTCAAGTGCTATTATCAGTGTAATACCAATTTTCAGTTTGCAGTAGGGCTAATCCTAAAGGGGAAGTCAGGAAAAGCTGCAAAAATGTATTCCTCTTGCTCCATCCAGTCGAGAAGCTTTGTAGTCAAAGCAGACTCGAGGGGAAAAAAGGATTATTAAAGTAACGTATATAATTATGCACCAGAACATTAGAGGGTATTATTAAAAATGAAAGAAACCTGAAAAGGAATACAGCAAGACTGCAGTAGATCTCTCCCAATGCCAAATAAGAGTTAGAATTCATTCTGATTTAGGACTTTCCCTCTTCCCCTTAAAAAAGAGAGACGAGAGAGGGATTAAAGCACTGCATCAAAAATCTCTATTAATTTTACTCTAAGTTTATTATCATTTTAATTTGCAGCCTTAGAAGGCAGAAAGAAGAGGATAAGAGTTGCCCGTGAAGTCGTTCATCACAGAAGAATTAATGAAAGTATCAGCAAAAGTATCAGCACTGCACGGGAAAGACGACAGACTGTTTTTATGACAAAGCTTTGAGCAGTTGGAAAGTTACGATGTGAGTGTGTTCAGTAACAACTGGTATCATTTCCCTACCACAGCCCCCGTGCACGTGTGTGCTGCGCGGCAGATAACGGGTTTGCCTGAGCAGCAGGAAGAGTTTACACAGGCAAAAAAACTCCCTGAATTTGCATCGTACGTTTTCGGCAGCTGTCACCAAACAGAAGCACGAAGGGTTTCAAGAACCGTGAAACAAAGAATCGGGAGCTCTTTGGGTAAACTACCTCTAGGGCAAGATGAAAAGCAACCAGTAAAATCCAGAGTTTGCCAGTCACTTTAGTGCTGAAGGAGCCTATAAATGCCTATGTCTCAATGCCTAGAAATACTGAAAGGGTGGGTGTCAAGAGGAAGGGGCCAGCCTTTTTTCAGTGGTGCCCAGTGACAGGACAAGTAGCAGGCACAAACCTGACATAGAAAGTTCCATCTAGACATGAGGAGGAACTTTCCTTTGAGGGTGGCAGAGCCCTGGAACAGGCTGCCCAGAGAAGTGGTGGAGTCTCCTTCTCTGGAGACATTCAAAACCCGCCTGGACACGTTCCTGTGCAACCTGCTCTAGGAGGACCTGCTCTGGCAGGGGGGTTGGACGAGATGTTCTCCAGAGGTCCCTTCCAACCCCATGTAATTCTGTGATTCTGTGATTGTGTGAGCCAGGCTGTTGCCTGCAGTCGGTAAGGGAAGATGGGCGATGTCCATGAGGACTGTTTTGCCCTGCTGCATTGGCAAGATTTGGCAGTACAGCTCGTTGACAAAACTATGAAATTCACTTACCTTCCAACTCATATCTGGGAACCAACAGCACCTTTGGGTTCCCCGTGCCCACTGGCTGAGCTGATGGGCAGGAAGGGGAACCAGGGGAACCGCTTGCCAGACGTTCAGTGGTTGTGAGACCAGCCGGTGAGGTTGCCGTGCTGCTGGCCCAGCCACCACCAGCAGTGGTCACGCAGGCAAGGAAACGGGCTCAGATTTTGCCTCATGGTTGTTTCTGGCATGTCCAACATATGGACAATTCTGCCAACTTCTACGAGAGATGGCGAAGCTCTGCTCTGTACTGAAGCAGGTGGCATGTGCTTGAAGGTACGTTTGCAAAACTCAGCTTCCTGAGAAACACACTCCCTTCGGAGACTTCCAGCATTCATCTCTAGAGGCCAAAATAATCTTTGCCAGGGCAAAACTAACACTCATACACACTGATTAAAACACAAAAGAGAAACTTCAGCTCTTTCAGAGGGCAGATTGCTTTAGAAATTGAGCTGGACCACCTTCCTAGCAAACATTTTCTTGCCGTGTTTTCCACAAGCCTAATTTCATAAACTGTGATTGTTAATACAGCAAAAAAAAAAACATTAAAAATTCTGAATCTGCAGCAGTACACTAAAGAAGTCACCAGATGTAAGTGTAACTAAGTAGAATAACCCAATTATAGAATGGTTTGGGTTGGAAGGGACCTTTAAAGGCCATCTAGTCCAACCACCCTGCAGCGAGCAGGGACATCTTCAACTAGATCAGGTTGCTCAGAGCCCCGTCCGACCTGTCCTTGGACATTTCTAGGGATGGGGCATCTACCACCTCTCTGGGCAACCTGTTCCACTGTTTTACAACCCTCATCATAAAAAATTTCTATCTTATATCTAGTCTAAATCTATCCTCTTTTCATTTAAGGCACTAAAACAGCAAAATCAGTACAGCAGAGTAGGAGTACATTTTTTAACCTGCTTGAAAAATGCTATCTTTTTAAAAGGTGTTTCTTTCACCTGGGTGAGCAGTCCTTACTTTTCTTTTTGCAGAATCAGCATGTTTCACCCCTTATAAAGGCAGATTTCTTTGAAAGGCATTACGAAATTAGTGAGTGGAGCACCAGGAGCAATCTGGCAATGGAAACACCAGCCCCCAGCCCTCTTCAACACCACTTGGAAAACGGCCTTCACCTGGGGGCTCATGTTCAACTACCTGCAGGTTTTTTTTTTAACCTCTTCTGAAAGAGTTCTCCAAATTTCTTTCCCTTTAGGCTGTACAGAGAGGTTAACATCACTGTTGTAAGAATAAATTAGTGTTCCATTTGTACAAACGTGAGTCATACCAAAAATACTAGACACATTTTATGTTCTCCCTTACACACAGCCTACGCTCTGGAAAAGTGTAATCCGCGGGTCTGCAGTAAAATAACCAGCACCTTAGCTGTAGGCCAACAGAGTTTGAAAATGTTTTTGTCTCTCTTTTACCCTAAAGACCCACCAATTAACATTCAGACTGTCAGAGCTGGAGAAGACCAGTGGAACATCTGTGTTGGTTGGAGGGAAACCTCTGGTCTGAGAACCACACGCAGCCTGCAAGTCTATTCCACACTGTCCTGTTACTACCCGGTGGCATTGAGGGCTCTTCACAAGTGTGCTCAAAAAACCTACAAATTCTTCCCATAAGAAACATCCCGGTCTCTCTATTCCAAACTCTTGTGCAGGAACCGGCTCTGAGAGGCTGTTGTCAGATTGGGGTGACAAGTGACACCCATTTCCAATGACCCGACCTTCAAAGCTTTGTAACTGACAGTCGCTGACCCCTGTCATCTCACAAGTGATTTACCCGAGTTGTACACATTTAGAGTTGCTCTCTAGCTCATTAAGCTTTTAAGCCTTAAATGTCTGAAAACACAAAATTCATTTTAAATGAATTCAACATCTCAAACCTCAATAAAAGGGTCTGCTGTAAAAGCACACGTGCTTTCCTCTCCACATCCCGAGTCCACTGTCACTGCTGACAGATGTTCTTCTCTCCCTTGAATTTTACACACTATTTTCAAAGCTACAATTATTTTTTTTTCTGCCCACTGTTACCCATCTCTCCAGACCGTGACCTGGGATCCAGCAGGTTTTCCACATCTACAAAGCTTTTGCCCCACTAAATTCTCAAGGACAAGTTACCAAAAGAGCTCAGAAGACTTAGCCTATAGCTACAATGGACCAATAATTCATAGAATCATTCAGGTTGGAAGAGACCCTTGGGATCATTGAGTCCAACCGTCTACCCTACTCTACAAAGTCCTCCCCTACACCATGTCCCTCAGTACCCCATCTAAACGTCCCTTAAACACAGCCAGGGATGGTGACTCCACCACCTCCCTGGGGTGGTTGAGCAATTATAGCAAAAACATCTCCTGCATTGGATCTATGTTATATAAAAACCTTTATTTGATATATTGAACATCTCTATAGCAATATGCGATATATAATATACCATAGAATAGAATAGTTCCAGTTGGAAAAGACCTCCAACAATCATCTTGTTCAACTGCTTGACCACTTCAGGCCACTTTAACCAAAAGTTAAAACATGTTGGTAAGAGCATTGTCCAAATGTCTCTTAAACACTGACAAGATTGGGGCATCGACCACATCTCTAGGAAGCCTGTTCCAGTGTTTGACCACCTCCCTAGTAAGTAAATGTTTCCTAATATCGAAACTTATATTTATTTATATAGCAATAGTTATAAAAAACAGTTATATAATATTCTTATGGTGAATCTCTGGTATAAATCACTAACATTTCATTACGTGTTTTTAAGGCTTTCTCCTCTTTCCTCGTGAATTGTAATAAGTTAGTTCAATAGACTACAACAGTCTGCAAATTCTGATGCATATTGAAAACCCTGAAAGGTGGATGAAACAATAATCCATTCCACTTCAGGCCACTTTAACCAAAAGTTAAAACATGTTGGTAAGAGAATAGTTCCAGTTGGAAAAGACCTCCAACAATCATCTTGTTCAACTGCTTGACCACTTCAGGCCACTTTAACCAAAAGTTAAAGCATGTAAATAGTTCCAGTTGGAAAAGACCTCCAACAATCATCTTGTTCAACTGCTTGACCACTTCAGGCCACTTTAACCAAAAGTTAAAACATGTTGGTAAGAGCATTGTCCAAATGTCTCTTAAACACTGACAAGATTGGGGCATCGACCACATCTCTAGGAAGCCTGTTCCAGTGTTTGACCACCTCCCTAGTAAGTAAATGTTTCCTAATATCGAAACTTATATTTATTTATATAGCAATAGTTATAAAAAACAGTTATATAATATTCTTATGGTGAATCTCTGGTATAAATCACTAACATTTCATTACGTGTTTTTAAGGCTTTCTCCTCTTTCCTCGTGAATTGTAATAAGTTAGTTCAATAGACTACAACAGTCTGCAAATTCTGATGCATATTGAAAACCCTGAAAGGTGGATGAAACAATAATCCATTAAAAATGCCTTCGTTACCTATTAGTAACATGAATTGCAGCTTGCAAAAGCACCATTTTTACTCTATTCTCTATATGCCTCCCTGGACATCTAATGCTGGCAACTGTCTGAAGCGAAGCGCTGGGCTCCAGGCACCTTGGACTGAGGCTTCCACACACAAATCACCCCGGGGCCACTCTCCACAGATTCCATTTATGACATGGGATGAATCAGATACTGGTACCTGAGACATCATTTGATTAGATTTCATTTATTTCACAGTAATTTACCTAAGAATTTGAAACCAACAATAGGCCCTTGAAGTTAAGAAAAGTTTGACCGATTGACCTAATTTAAGAAGTAAAAGCGACACATTTAACGCTGAAGGAATCTTTCTCTATATGCCTCCCTGGACATCTAATGCTGGCAACTGTCTGAAGCGAAGCGCTGGGCTCCAGGCACCTTGGACTGAGGCTTCCACACACAAATCACCCCGGGGCCACTCTCCACAGATTCCATTTATGACATGGGATGAATCAGATACTGGTACCTGAGACATCATTTGATTAGATTTCATTTATTTCACAGTAATTTACCTAAGAATTTGAAACCAACAATAGGCCCTTGAAGTTAAGAAAAGTTTGACCGATTGACCTAATTTAAGAAGTAAAAGCGACACATTTAACGCTGAAGGAATCTCACAGGCACAAACTCACAGACTTGGACTTTCCACTCAGAGCTGCCTGAGCTGAGAGCAGCCTCTCCACAAAGGACAGTGGCTGCAAACCACTGCAGTAACGAAGAGTTACGCCTAATTTCACACACTCCCCTTGAAACCTCTTTTATCTATTCCCTCCTTTCCAGTACCCTTATTTACTCAGACCAAAACTTATTTGAAAATTAAATTATTTTTTTAAAGAAAAAAACCCACAAACACCTTAGGATAAAGTTGCCCAGCACGAATTTCAGACCATAAACACCATTAATTTTCAGCATATTTCTTAAAATTTACCTGTGCAGAGAAGTCGATTAACTTTGGGAGCAACAATTTACTTCCTTCATCACTCTTCAGAAAATCCAGCAAGCTTCCTGTGACAACAGAGAAAAATTAAGTCAGTGAAGCTGATTACCAAAACAAAGGTCATGCTTTCCAGTACCCTTATTTACTCAGACCAAAACTTATTTGAAAATTAAATTATTTTTTTAAAGAAAAAAACCCACAAACACCTTAGGATAAAGTTGCCCAGCACGAATTTCAGACCATAAACACCATTAATTTTCAGCATATTTCTTAAAATTTACCTGTGCAGAGAAGTCGATTAACTTTGGGAGCAACAATTTACTTCCTTCATCACTCTTCAGAAAATCCAGCAAGCTTCCTGTGACAACAGAGGAAAATTAAGTCAGTGAAGCTGATTGCCAAAATAAAGGTCACGCCTTTATTTTCTGGATCACAAAATTTTTGCAGTGAAGCATTTTGCTGTATTTTCAAGTTGACTCCAGTGAGGCAGTCTCTTTACATGATTTAGCAACGGTAACATCCAACTCAAAACATTGGGTATCCAAGTTTTTCCCATTTTCCTGGGCATAGAAAAGTCCCATCAGACCGTGCCCTAGTTCAGTGTTGCGTTTGGTAAGTACCCCAGTCTCTGGAATATCAGGAAAGCTGTCTAGGAGAACCACACGTATCCGTCCTTCTCAAGTCTTAAAGAATAAGTGGCTCAACCCTTATTTATGAAGTCATCAGCAGAATTGCTTGCAAACACAACAAAACAAGAAAAACTGCCACCCGAGACAATCTGAGAAGGAAACCTCACTTATTTTGTGTAGTGATGCTCTAATAAAGGTCATCCTTTTCTAATTGTACAGGCATCCTTGCAGGACCACTCATCACTCACCTTACTACACATGTATTTATCAATTACACACGTATTTATCAATTATCCTTTATTTTCTGGATCACAAAATTTTTGCAGTGAAGCATTTTGCTGTATTTTCAAGTTGACTCTGAAGCTGATTACCAAAACAAAGGTCATGCTTTTATTTTCTGGATCACAAAATTTTTGCAGTGAAGCGTTTTGCTGTATTTTCAAGTTGACTCCAGTGAGGCAGTCTCTTTACATGATTTATCAAAGGTAACATCCAACTCAGCACGTCAGGTATCCAAGTTTTGCTATTTTCCAGGGTGTAGAAAAGTCCCATCAGACCATGCCCTAGTTCAGTGTTGAGTTTGAGTTTGGTAAGTACCCCAGTCTCTGGAATATCAGGAAAGCTGTCTAGGAGAACCACACGTATCAGTCCTTCTCAAGTCTTAAAGAATAAGTGGCTCAACCCTTATTTATGAAGTCATCAGCAGAATTGCTTGCAAACAGAACAAAACAAGAAAAACTGCCACCCGAGACAATCTGAGAAGGAAACCTCACTTATTTTGCGTGGTGATGCTCTAATAAAGGTCATCCTTTTCTAGTCATGCAGCCATCCTTGGCACGACCACTCATCACTCACCTTACTACACATGTATTTATCAATTACACACGTATTTATCAATTATACATGTATTTATCAATTCATAAGGCAATTTCTCAGGTTTGTTTTAATTGCCTTGCTATGACACCAGACACAAAAGTTAGGTCAGGGAGCCCAAAGGAACCAGAGCTATTTGGGGTGTTACATTCTGCATGAAACAATTACAATTTCTACATTTAAGAAAACTGTAAAAACAGTTTATTTCACAATTGCAGCAATGAATCATAAAATTAAGGCCTCATCCCTTCTCTAGGGTAAGTGCTCCTTCGAGAAGGAAACCTCACTTATTTTGTGTAGTGATGCTCTAATAAAGGTCATCCTTTTCTAATTGTACAGGCATCCTTGCAGGACCACTCATCACTCACCTTACTACACATGTATTTATCAATTACACACGTATTTATCAATTATACATGTATTTATCAATTCATAAGGCAATTTCTCAGGTTTGTTTTAATTGCCTTGCTATGACACCAGACACAAAAGTTAGGTCAGGGAGCCCAAAGGAACCAGAGCTATTTGGGGTGTTACGTTCTGCATGAACCAATTAAAATTGCTACATTTAAGAAAACTGTAAAAATAGTTTATTTCACAATTGCAGCAATGAATCATAAAATTAAGGCCTCATCCCTTCTCTAGGGTAAGTGCTCCTTCATGTTATATCAGAGCATTCAAAAGAATGACACTAAAATCCCAAATTTTCCTTTTTTTCTTTTTTATTCCTTCCTTTATAAGGAAGGGGGACTGATCTATGAGAAGAGTTTACTAAAACCTTGCTTGCAGATCCAATATGGTTCTCACCTTTAGCCATGAATTCCGTTATAATATAAATAGGTTCTTCTTTGGTCACGACAGCATAAAGCCTCACGAGCTTATCGTGCTGAAGCGTTTTCATGAGGTTGGCTTCCTCCAGGAAGGCTTGCACAGACATCGTCCCGGGCTTCAGAGTCTTCACAGCCACTTTGGTACTATTGTGATAGTAACCTAAAAGGAGGGAATACGATAGTCATTGTGCCACACGGCGCCCCGACCACCAGGAATTTGTAAAGCAGGTGAGGTTGGATTCCAGTAATAGCTAAGAGTCTGAGAGCCAGTGCCAGCTGGAGCACAAATATTTACACAAAAATTCCTTTTTGTTTTGCAACTGATATGGCATTGCGGCGAAAAATAATCCCTTCCCTTTTTTTAGTAATCAATTATCTGAAAAAAAAATAAAAATATATATATATATATATAAGGAAAGCAAATTATCTCACTTCACACCAAGTTTCCATTTACAGGTAGTCCATTAACTATTCAAGCTGTCAGGAGATGTTTTAATGAATGTCCACATAAATCGTCTCAGACTCTATTAGAGTCCATGGAGTGCTTTCAAGGTTCTGGAGCATCTCTAATTACCGTGATTATAATCATTTTATGCATGCCAGCCTCATGCTGATAATCCTTGTCTGTAACACTCACAGCATTATGGGAAAGCCCAATGGAATGAGCGTTCTCGTGACACCGATACGCTGCCAGGACTGCGGTCCTCAGGGCAAGATGTAAAACGTGATAACTCCTTATCACATGGCCCGTGCCAAGACTGGAAGAGACTGTAGATGTTTCATTTCTCTCATTATCAAACCTTCTAATGCAATACTCTAATTATATAAAAAGCAACTATCAGCGAAAAGCAGTAAATTATTACCTGCTTTGATGGTTTGCAAACATTAAATAAATGTTAAAATAATTAAAAAAAAACCACCAATAGCAAGCACTGATTCTAAAGTTTATATTGGGAAGTAATTTAATTTGAAAAAGAAAGGGGGGAGAGAAAGAGGAAGGTGCGTGTGTGTAGAAATACAACTTCTTCTGACCATTTCAGATGCACAGAATGCTTCAGCAACATCAGTCCCCAGCCTTTTGTCCCCCACCGTACCCATTTCAACATCGAAAACATATTTCTCAGACAAAGTAAAACTTTAGTGACTCAATGAAATTGCCTCATTTCCTTATTCAGCAGCAATCCAGAGAGTATTACCACAATGGCTACACCTCTAAACTGGAGTCCACAATTTCCTTATACTATTTATGATCTTAACATAAGAAATCAGTGGCAAAGCAAGGAACTAATTTCTGGATCCAAAGTATTTGCTCAAACCACTGCGTCTTCCATCACCTTTCTCGAAGAAGGATCATCACCTGAGAAAAGCCACTGTAGCTGTCACAAATTACTCACAACCATGATTATTAAATATATTTTTCCAACCATGGTCAGGTCAAAGCATAACAACGATATGCATCTGGATGATCTAATAATAAGAAATGACAACTGAAGCTCAAATTCTGCTGTCAAAGCTCAAGTACACAATTTATACCCACCAGAGAGATGTTAAATACATCTCTTTTTGCTTAAGAAGAAAGCTAATTTGTATTTTTTCTACTATTCCATCATATACCTTAAAGCATAGCACTAGTACTACTCTGTATTTGTTGAATACTGTACTGAACATACTAATTAACAGCACTATTTCTGTGAAGCAATCGTGACCAACCCACTTAACATTAGCTACGTAACAGTATTTTACATTCTCTACAGAGATCCACCAGACCAGGGCTCTACTTGCAGAAATTTGACGTTACTACAACACCTGAGCGATATGGACCTTTTTTTGCGGGGAAAAAAGTCCACCCTGACCTTCTGGTGGTAATGCTGTCAAAGCTCAAGTACACAATTTATACCCACCAGAGAGATGTTAAATACATCTCTTTCGGCTTAAGAAGAAAGCTAATTTGTATCATTTCTACTATTCCATCATATACCTTAAAGCATAGCACTAGTACTACTCTGTATTTGTTGAATACTGTACTGAACATACTAATTAACATCACTATTTCTGTGAAGCAATCGTGACCAACCCACTTAACATTAGCTATAGAATCATAGAATCGTCTAGGTTGGAAGAGACCCTTGGGATCATTGAGTCCAACCATCTACCCTACTCTACTAAGTCCTCTCCTACACCATGTCCCTTAGCACTGCATCTAAACGGCCCTTAAACACAGCCAGGGATGGTGACTCCACCACCTCCCTGGGCAGCCTGTTCCAATGCCCTATCACTCTTTCGGTGAAAAATTCTTTCCTAATGTTCAACAGAGATCCACCAGACCAGGGTTCTACTTGCAGAAATTTGATGTTACTACAACACCTGAGCAATATGAACCTTTTTTGCGAGGAAAAAAGTCCAGCCTGACGTTCTGGTGGTACTGAGAGCAGTCGAAAGATTTGATCCCAATGTCTATCAAGTTCAGGGAGGGATGGGGCACCAAACACTGAGGAAAGGTTGTCGTGAACTCTGTGAGCACACACAATGGCCTCTGTGAAAAATGCACCCTTGACAGTCTGGCATAACTGGAATTTGTCAACTCTTTCCCTCACCTGTTACAAGCAAAATGAGTGTTAGATTGTTGTGTGGGCTGAGGACCACGCCAGAACTGAACCCTCACAGCACATGAGTCCCTACCCCTTTAGCTAAGCCGATGCCACCTCACCACCTGGGAGAAAAATCCCATCATCTGTGAGTCTGAAGGAGCAGAATAAGAACATTGTACCCCTGGAGGGGAGGATTATATTAGGATATGAGGCTGGACAGACCTGGAGGAAGCAGCATCCTTTTGGTATGTATCTGTACTACTCCATCTGAACAGAGTCCTAGTTCCCATGGCAGGTCACTTACGATTACCATAAGAACCTCTGTGCTGGTTTCCACAAAGATATACCTGCTTTTCGGGGGCTCTCTTACTGCACAGGTAAGAAACTGCAGCTTTTGTACAGACGGAGGGAAAACTGGTGACCTCCAAGTGTTTCAGCAAGTGACACCAAATCTCACGTTCGATCTGCATCACAGAGGGACTCCAGTGACGTGCTGGGAGCTGTGGGAAGCCGTGGTCACAGCACTGCATCACCTTCGCTTCCTACAGCACCTGGGGCTCCCAACCCTTCGCTAACATCTGCCTTGGCTGAACAGAACCTGGCTCTGGGTATAAACTCAGCACTCGCTGGGTCACCGTAGTCCTTTCCACGTGATATGAATGACCATATGGTCAGTTTGCTGCCTAAACATGAATTAAAAAACACAGGTAAGCAATGAAGTTCTTGCTTACGTAGAATCATAGAATCGTCTAGGTTGGAAGAGACCCTTGGGATCATCGACATCTAGAACACCTGACATAAAAATCAGATTCTTTGCAACTGACATTCAGCTCATGTACGTACTGTAAAAAAGCATTTGGGATACTGCTGAGATGTGCTGGCAAGTTTTCTTGGTTCATTTTAGAAGTCTTTGATTTTTGTAACAGCTGCATAAGAAAATATACCTCCAAAACGTGTATTACATATATTCTAATTTGGGAGTTGCCCGATGAAAGGATTTTTTACACCCGAGATGCAAGCAGAATGTGCCTCATTAATAAAATACACCGTAATGGCTCCATTTGGCTTGTTAACTTTTCTCTTAGCCCTGCCTGAGATTTCCTTTCATGGATTATTAATACCCCAGAGCATCATGGTTCACTTCATATCAGTGCACACCAGAAACAAAAATGCATAAAACATAGACCCTGCTCTTGCAGTGCTACTCTGGTTCATCACATCACTAAAGAAGCTGCCCAGATGCACTGAACTCCACGGTCAAAAACACTTTCATACCGTGGCAGGAAGCAAATCTCTGTACAGTTAATGCTTCTGTTAAAAATGGAACGTGATGCAAGCAACAGTACGCACGTCTGAGGAATGTCATGATGTCTTACAGAGAGAGCCATGTTCTTCTCTGTATCTTAGAATAGAATCCTCCATAAATTATTAGCATTTCAGGCATTTATTTTGGAGTTGATTATGGTTATTTTGACAGAGGAGTAACCTGAACAGCTGGGTTGCCACCAAATTCTTGCATTGGCCAAGTTGGGACATGGATTTATAACAGACAATGAGGATAGGCCTACCATTTCTGACCAGATCTCCACAGAATCACAGAATGATATGGGATTGGAAGGGACCTCTGGAGATCATCTAGTCCAACCCCCTGCCAAAGCTGGTCCACCCAGAGCAGGTTGCACAGGAACGTGTCCTGTTGGCTTTTGACTATCTCCCATGGCGGAGACTCCATGAACTCTCTGGGCAACCTGTGCCAGCGCTTGGTCACTCACACAGTGAGAATGGGTTTTCTGATGTTCAGAGAGAACCTCCTGTGCTTCAGTTTGTGCTCATTGCCTCTGGTCCTGTCACTGGGCACTGCTGAGAAGAGCCTGGGTCCATCCACTTTGCATTCTACCTTCCGGTATTTATATACATTGATAAGATCCCCTTGAGCCTTCTCTTCTCCAGGCTGAACAGTCCCAGCTCTCAATCTTCTCTCACAGCAGAGATGCTCCAGTCCCTTCATCATCCTTGTGGCCCTTTGCTGGTCTCTCTCCAGTAGCTCTGTATCTCTCTTTACTGGGGAGCCCAGTCCCTCTGAAAGGGACACTGTTACTTTTGAAACCACCATTCTAAGTACCCTTTATCAAGAAGAAATCTATTTAGTAATTAAAGCACGGAACACTATTTCTCTCTCATTCATGCTATGGCTGAAAAATCATGTTGTTCTATAGGAGGAGAGACGTATCAACTGGATCTCTAATCAGGAGAATGTAATGAGGAGGTTATTTCTCAGCACCTCCACACACCTCCTGCTGCCCCTGGTTGATCACTACAACACGGAGTGTTTTCTGACCCGATAGGTCTTTTCCAGCTTGAGCTTCCTTGGTTCTGAGATGAACCAGGCTCCTGATGAGAGGGGACCTGTGCCATGCAAATCAGCTGCTCTCGCTTCAGAAAGCAAGGGGAGAAGAGGAAACACTGCCATCTCTTTCACAGTACATTAGTTTTTCTCACAGCCCAGCAATCCAGACGCAGGGGTTAGGCCCAATTTAGATGTCGGAGCAATGACACAAACAAGAGGAAACATCTTGAACCAGAACCAGCCTTTTAAACTTATATGCCTTTGTGTGTGCGTGTGCAGAAGTAGTCACTTCCCGAAACGATCTACCATTAACTTCTGCCACCAAGTCTTTCATTGTGTTTCAGTGTCAGTTAAACATTTTCTTGGTTTATTAGACAGAAAAAAACCTGCACAATGGCTGACGCTTGTCTTAACTAGTGTGTGAATTGTCACTCATGTATATCACAGCCAGAGGGTTTCTTAAGTCTTTTCTCACGAAGGCAGATAAAAGATTGAATTTGGCTATATTATAGAGATGCATTATTTGCATTTTTTTACATTATTTATATCAAAAGGCTGCACCTAGGACTGATTAGAGCTTTCTGCAGTTGTGTGTGGAATTTGCCACTCAAACAACACCCCTCTGAACTTTACTTTTCTAAATGAGAGCATCTCTTGAAAGCAAAGACATCCCTGTTAGCCTGCCACACTCCCAAGCAGCACCAGAGACCCCTTCAGAGCTTTACACCCTCTAATAAGTTTTGGGATAGGCTATTAAGTTGTTCAGAACTGCCCTGTCTATAGAATCTTGTTTAAAATCAACAACAAAAACCCAACAAAAACCCAACAAAAACCCCAACCGAAACAAAAATGTTCCATTATTATAATAAAAAAATTTTTACTATTTAAATATATCCTCCTAAAAGGAGATTCAGTAAAGGGCTGAGACAATATTCTGGCCCAAAAAAACACCATAATCAAGGCTTTGGGAGAAAGTTATAGTTCATCTCAAATAAGATGGTAAACAGTAACAAGCATGGAAGTAGCGAATAGCACACAGAACATGCAACATGGAAACCAAAAGACTACTCAGAGCCCTGAATAGACAGCATTTCAAAAGCAAGGGGATCAAATATTTTTGCAGAATGTGGTTAGAGAATGGTCATAGCCCCTTGCCACAGGAAATCACTGAGGCTGAGAAAATAAGGTTGTTTATAAGCTAAGCTAATTATGTTTATAATAATTAATGCTATCATTTTAACATTTACAACTTGTAAATCTCATGACACTTTCATTACTGGGGACCTGCATGATAGCTCAAGGCAGAGAGCGATCAATCTCTAATTTTCTTACTACATAAGTCACCTACTTTCTCACCAGCTTTCTGGCAGGCAAGAATCTTGGATGAAGTGTCCCCTTTTTTCACCCAGTGTGGCAGTGCCATGCATTACACTGCAGCCTCTTCTTTACCAAGAGATAATGAAAACTTTATGCATTATTCACTAAAAGACATGATTTCTTTCTATTTTAGTTTCTTTACCACTTTCTGATTTGAAACAAAGTTCTGAGGTCACCACTGATTTTGAGAATCAGGAGTCACATCTAAATATAACCTTCTCCTTCCCCCAAAACACAACCAAAAAACCCCACTGTTGTCTTCAACCCTCTAAATTAGAGTCCTTATTCATTATTCTTTTTTCCTTTAAAAGACACCAAAGGATTTCTTTTGTAAAGAAGATATATTCTGGGCCTGACTGTGCTGTTTTACAAGATTATCGGACCAGGTTCATGTCCACTATTATTCTAGATGACTCTGAAATGACACTTCTTTTGGCAGATTTAAATACGCTTCCCAAAGGAATGAACTTACCCATCCAGACTTCTCCAAACTGACCAGCTCCAAGCTTCTTCACTAATTTAATTGATTCCCGTGGAATTTCCCATGCGTCTTTATCCCATGGTTTTTGAGGCTTGGGACTAATACAGGCTTTTTCCAACTTTCTGCATAAGCCATCTGATTGCTCTGTTTTTCAAAGGGAAAATAAAACACAAAATTTGTTACACTTCTGTGTCCCATGACTTGAGACAAACATTTCTTAATTGCAGGTGTGCACCAACCAGCTCAAAATAATTTTCAAAGTAATCAGCTGTTTTGATGAAAATGTAACCTTTCTGGTGCTTCCATGAAACTTTAAGCACCTCTGAATTGAAATTTGGTATTCAGAGAGAAATTTAATAAAGAAGTGTCACACGCATCTGGTTACCATCAGATTAATAAGGGTTTTTTTAGTACAATTCATACCAACTAAATAAAATATAAGATCTGTGTGCTGTCAGTATGTTGATAAAGATGCACACTGGAGTCAGGCTTGGAAGCTGTATTCTGAATTTGTCATTAAATTTCTTAGAGCATCGTTTCAGACACATGTGCATGGAAGCATAAGTAGGTCGTGATTATTTTTTTTTCTCCAGACACAGACCAGCCACAACTTCAATACAAATGTAGAATAATTCTTAGGTTTTCCGGCTGTGCCAAATAATTACCACACATGTCCAACAGCTCAGAGAAACCTCATGGCCAAGTCCTCAGCTTGGCTTTGATAAATCACTATGTGATTTTCTGTCCTATGTTTTTCATCTCCTCTGTCTTGTCAGTTGCAAGACTAAAACCACATATTTTGGAGCTATCCAACAGGAAGTTTTACAGAATGAAGAGTCACTTCTGTAGCTAAAACATATGTAAGAAACCTGCCCCTTCCTCCCCCTTCCCCTATTTTTTTTTAAATAAATGTATAGATTCTATGCGGGTGCGATTTTCTTTCTTTGAAGTCAATGGACTTCTACTTCCTTCAAAATGACATTTACAATAAATAAACAAACCAACCAACCAACCAAAAAAATGACAGGAAAAATAAAAACAATTCCACACACCACCACAAGAAGATATTCATAAATCTATATGTATTTCTGCTCATTGTGAATATTGAATACTAATTTATTTCCGAATACAGAATTCATTTATTTCCAATGCAGTCAATTCTCACTGTAGTTTCACATCATCTAAACTTTGATGAAGTGTTTTATAAAGCTATTCTTTATTTCACAATGGCACACCGCAGAGCAAGCGGCGTTAGGTCTGATCATGATAACGTTACTTGGGTTCCAACCAGTTTTGCTTTATCTTTGATAACATGCATGCCCGCCTTACTTAGAAAAAACAAACAAAAAAAAAAGATGAAAAGGTTTGAAACAAAACAAGAAAGCATATCTTTTCCTTCCCAGGAAATAATGGCTTTATTCTATTAAGTAATCCACTAACCGATTTAACTTACTTTGATAATGTTTGATCATATCATTGATGTTGGGAAAAGTTATTCTTGGAGAGATGTAAAATCCTCCATTGTCTAGACTCCTAATTTTGTAGTGCTTAATAACGTCGCCGTGCTGTGGATCATAGTCTCTTATGGAGAGAGAATAGCTTCCTGTGGATAAAGAAACAACGATCATTAAAAGACAGCAAAGGTCTACAGTGTCCACACATACACAGTTGAGCCTAACAAAAATCACCTTTCTGTCTGTTTTTTAGTCCCTTATTTCCTCAAAAAGCATTTTGCAACCAACAGGAGGAAGTTGGCCAATAGCCGGTCCTGAACCGGTCACCAAAATGCTTACAGTCACACTTTCTTTTTCAATCTTATTCAACAAAGTTAGGAGTTCCATCAGGCAGACAGCTCCACGTCCAACACCCACAGCTGCAGAAAGTCCCCCCAACTCGAGTGGAACTGGCTGGGAAAGCAAGGCCAGGGCTGTCACACTCCTCAGGCAGAAGCTGGAATTCAGAGATTTCGGAATTTCGGAAGAGGAACACGCTGGGTGTCATGGGCCAAGCAAAAGGATAGCTTGGAGATGGCTTGAGGCACACGGGAGGGAGGGCAGATCTGTTAGTCCCACAGAGCCTGACCTCAGCTGGGATTTAAGATGGGGCCGCAGAGCATCTATCCTAAACTACAGAGCTCTTTGCTTTGACTTGCACAATTCTTCTTGTCCATTTTCGAAGGATAAGAAACCACCTCACCGCCTTCTCCCTCCCCACACACAGATCCAGTGACAGGAGGAGATAGAAATAAATATTTTGGGGGTACTTTGCCTTAGTCTCAGTAGCCTATGTTGAATTTAGGAGTCTTCCATTGAGAACTTCATTTAGGAGTCTTCATCTGAGAGCACAGAAACAGCGATATGGGCCCATTACAGAGAGCTACCTAATAAAGAATCTGTTAGGGCCAGAAAATCTACCCCTGTGGCGAGGACAGACATACACTATGCTGAAGGGATTCATGCACCTTCCTCTGGAGGATGCAGTATTGGAGTACCCAGCTGGAGAACGCAGTCAGGCTGCTGTCAGCTGTCAGACGCTGGGGCAGAACCTCCTAACCTCCTAATTCAGTGAAATTCAGTACAAGCTCTAGGCAATCCTGCTTTAGCAGGGGAGTTGGACTAGATGATCTCTATGGTCCCTTTCAACTCTAAAAATTCAGTGAAATTCAGTAAACATTTTTCTGAAAGTCCCAGCCAAAGAGCCTGGAGACTTCACTCAGCTTTTCAGTACAAGGAGCTCTGTCTACAGCAGAAGCCTTTACCAAAAAAACCTTTTGGAAAAAAATCCCACTACACTGCAGAAGTGTAAACCCCTCATTATGCACTAACTACATTTTAAAACTTGTAGCAGTGGACACAGACCCAATAATGGAAGATCATAAAATGCAGCATCTACTGTTTACAATGAAAAGTGTCCTTCAGTAAAGGAATCACAAATGCTAGGAAGGGAAAAGATGTCCCCATTCATTCTTGCATCTTGTCAGTGTAATCTCAACTTTGGGTTGTACTCTCTTTTCTTTGGGATTTTCTCCTCCTTCTCACTCCTACAGAACTGCAGAGCATTCACACAATAGGACACTCCAGGACTACCCCACACACAGTGCCACTTAATGCCAATTTTTGTGAAGACAGACTGTACATTTTTAACTCTACTATCAATCCCAAATTAACCCAGCCCGAAGCCTACCTTTTAATGTTTCACTTTCCCTGATAAGGAAAGATCCAGGACTATTTCCAGGAGCCAGGAGTTGTCTTTCGGCATCTTTTCGGGTTATGTCTTTGAAGAACCATCTGAAAAAGATTTCAAAAAGTTAGAACCCTTTCTTTCCCCCACCCACAAAGGATCCACCACCAGGGTGAAGAGGTGCCAGGATTTAGAGCCTGGGAGAACTCACTCTTCTGTTTCCAAGGTGTTTACTTTTGCTACGTAGTTGCTGGGAATGAATCCTTCCTTCCTCGTGGTGAGAGACTTTGCCCTCCACCATTCTCCCAGCCTGAAAAACAGAAACAACGCTCGTATGCACAGGAAAGGAAAATTATAAAGTGTTATTTGGGTTCTACTGTGCTGAGAGCTTTGCCTGCACTGGAGAGAGAAGCAGCATCTTTCCCCTGAACTCAAGCCCCCTTAGAAGCCATGGGCTCCACCAGATCAATGTCTGGTCGCTATTAGAAAGGAAAATTATAAAGTGTTATTTGGGTTCTACTGTGCTGAGAGCCTTGCCCACACTGGGGGGAGAAGCAGCATCTTTCCCCTGAACTCAAGCCCCCTTAGAAGCCATGGGCTCCACCAGATCAATGTCTGGTCGCTATTACCAAGGGCAGCTGCCAAGTCCTAACAGCAACTACACATGCATTTGTGTGTCCACACATAGGGGAGCTCTCTAACCATTAATGCAGTCACATTGTGAGTAGGATATCAAAAAAATTATGAAGGGAATTAGATGAGTCCAAAGAAAAACTACAATACAATCAGTAATGTCATACTTACTCTTCAATAACTTTCAGTTTTTCTCCTTTTTTGAAGGACAGGTCATCTTCGTGAATGCCGTCATAGGGGTACAAAGCCACCACAATGACTCCGTGCTCCTCTGTATCTACGAAGGCATAAAAGCCAAAGGCGGGTTTGCATTATTTCACGGGGTGAGGGGGGCACAGAACACAGCAGTGAGAGTACCATGACAACATACCTTCGGTGACAAACCTCTGTCCTGGTAAGAGCTGTGCTTCCTGGTTCGCCTACAATAAAACATGTCTTTAATTAAGCAGTTTTAGATCTTTGTGACGATCTAACATTACAATGACATATTACTCAGGTGATCATCTTGGTATCATCAGGTTATACTTGGTATCATCTTCTATGTCATAAATTAAAAGGAAATGCTCCAATCTTTTCCCCACCATTCTTCGAAAGATGAAAACACAGCAAGTCCCCACTAGATTTTGAATTGAGCAGCTCAGACCTCAGGCAGGTGTGACACAAGCTGGGGGGGGAGGAAGCTCCCAGCTTTGTGACTTCTGCTGATGAGGATTTATGCAGGGCTCTGGGACAGGACAGTCACAGGTCATGCTAAAGAACTAAAAATGCAGTTATACTGCCCAGATTGTGCCAGACACAAGAAGTAATTTAAAAAAAAATATGCAAATGGTAGTCTGTGACGTGTGTAGGTTGACTGAGAGTCCACCGATCCCACCACGTCACCTGGTGAGAGGGGAGAGAAGGGTGTCCCTCGCACCCACAAAGGCACGGAAAAAAGGTACCAGTCAATCTGCAAAATAGCAAATCCACTTGGTACCCGATGGGTTCCCCCTCCTTTCCGACGCCAAGCAGCACACACAGGACACCAGCAGGTCGTTCGTCCTGCAGCACAGCTCTGCTCCCTGCACCCTCCTGTCCTTACCTACACCCCTGGTGCCACATGGAGTACTGGCCTTCAGGGAGTGAAAGGAAAGTTGACTAGAGCTGGTAAAGAATCACCCGTAATTATCTCAGCCTTTTAAAATAGAATAATCAACAACTGGATCCCACGGCTATTAAAAACCCAACTCCGATGCTTTTAAAAGCGGTTTTAAACTACTTCAGGTTTTCTAAAGTCACCTAGCATTCTTCTACAGATGTAGCTACATCTAGATCAAACATCCCCAAGAAGAATTACAGTTTTCATGCAGAAAACTATGACAAACATAACAAAGTAATTAAGTAACAAATCATCAATTCTTATTTTTTATTTCTTTAAGTAATTATTCATTGAGGGTGAAGTGCACAACACTAAGAGCCCAATTGTGTACTAATGATCATTTGAATTTCTCCATGCATGTGCTTTGGATTGAAATTTAAGTTATGCCAGTCATGCTTTGATCTTGCTACTGGAATTCTCCCCTGAGACTATCTACTTACTGGCCTTTGCTGTTTATTGGACGTTGGATCCCTCACATAAATAGTTCGTTCAGTTTTACGTACTGGTTGATTCTTCAAATCTAGCCCATCTCCATGCTGATTCTCTTTCCTTTTTGATTTTATACATCCCATATTTCCTGTTGGAATAAAGAAGGTATTAAACAAAAAACATTATGCCATAAACCAAGCTGTTTCCCATGCAATCATCTGGGCTATGCAGCAAAAACATGCTTCCTTTTAATACACAATAGTCCACAGGGTGAACAACCGAAGGGTAGGAACCCACGCTGAAAGCTCTCTTCTGCTGCAAAGGAAAGAAATTACTTCTTGTCTCAATCCACAGATGAAGTAAATATTTCAAAATAGTTATTTACCATTTCAGATTTATCATCTTTTCTCCCCATCTGCCCCCCTCCCCCTGAAATCCCTTACATCTTTCTGATACTTCTGCGAGCTTAAGAACAGATATGAGAAAAATATAACGCAATCAGTTATCACTGCAGCAATGATGCTCTAGAGAAAAAGCTGCTTTGGAAGTTGTAGGAAAAAAAATATTCCAGTCAGAATGATGAGAACTGCAGCTGGAGTTGCCAACACCTGTATCTCCCCACTTCATTTTGCGTTCACCAGCCCAGCAGGGAGCTCCCTTTGATTCAAATCCCCATCTCACGTGAGGCTGATGACTTGAGCAGCCCCAGCTCCACGGCAGACACGCTGCTGCTGTGACCTTCAGTAGTGAATCTCCGTGCTCAAACAGGCCTGTTACACGCACCAGCTACTGTAGGCTGCTGTGTGGGTGACGGCAAATCACCACACTAGTGTTTCTTCTCCAATACAATTTAGAAGGATGATCCTTCTCCGGATGTGCATCCATGCTAAATCGGACGAGATGCAGCTGTTAGCGTCTACACGACTGGAACCTGGCTGCTAATCCCCTGGTGTAATTACACAGTACCTCAGCAAGCACACATACAACATTATCTCTATATTCCTCCCTCAGAGGAGAGAACAGTCATACTCACTCTTCAAAGAATCCACCATGAACGCTTTTCAAACCTCTCCTTCCTTCCTCTCTCCCTCCTTTCAGGTCAGTGCTCTAATGCTAGGTTCACAGTCACATTTTTCCCTTGCAGGCACACACTCTCTCTCCCCCCCTGCCCTAATTAATCTTTAAAGCCAGTTCTTTGAAGAACAATGTGAAACCTAAAATGAGAGCTCATTCGGGCTCAAGTAAACCGGCACTGACTAAAACACAGCTGGAGAAGCTAAAGCAGATTGTAACACCCTGGACTACACCTCACCTTCACCTTCAGCTCCAGGATAGAAAAGGCAATCATAGAAAACAGTTAAAGCAGCAGAGGTGTCCACCTGCAGACACAACCCTTTCAGTGGGATGTGCCCTACACACCCTACCCCTGTGCACAGGAAAATTAGACAGATTGGTCTGGGTTCATATTAAGACTTACACTTTTATAACAATACTGATAATAAATAACCTGGCAGTATTTAAAATGTGGGTAGACATAGTGTTTAGAGATATGGCTTAGTGCTGGCTTTTGGCAGTGTAAGGTTGATGGCCGGGCTAGATGATCTGAAAGGTCCCTTCCAACCCAGAAAATTCTATGATGATTCTATAATCATAATCCTAACTGACTATAACAATAAGCAAAGGCCACAAGCACTCTCTCATGGCAGGTCTCAACATCCCACATTGCCTTCATTTAAATCCCATCCTGCCCTTGAGGAGACACCACATAATGACAGCTGCACTGTCCTATCCAAGAGCTGAACGTTTTCTTCTAAACATGAGAGGAGGGTACCTCCTCGCCTACCGTTTCTGCAAATTATCTGTCACCCATTGCCAACAAATCTCAGCTGCCCGTAAGATTAAGCAAAGGCCACAAGCACTCTCTCATGGCAGGTCTCAACATCCCACATTGCCTTCATTTAAATCCCATCCTGCCCTTGAGGAGACACCACATAATGACAGCCGCACTGTCCTATCCAAGAGCTGAACGTTTTCTTCTAAACATGAGAGGAGGGTACCTCCTCGCCTACCGTTTCTGCAAATTATCTGTCACCCATTGCCAACAAATCTCAGCTGTCCATAAGATTTCAGCAGTGACACAGTGAACTGTGATACGGGTTTAAAAGCAGCATAAAAACTCATCGCTCCCCTTCTCGTCTTCTCTTGAAATAAAAGGAATTATTTCAGCAGTGACACAGTGAACTGTGATACAGGTTTAAAAGCAGCATAAAAACTCGTCGTCTTCTCGTCTTCTTTTGAAATAAAAATAAAAGGAATCGTACAGAAAATCAATAGGCACTGACCAGGCATCATCATCCCACAGAGACAGAGAATACAGTTTCCTCTTTCTTGTGTGTCAACATTACAGTGCTCCCAGACTTGTTTGAAGGCATTGGGGGGCACCTTCAGCCAGGACCTTCCCTTAGAAGCAAACATCTTTAATACTTAATTTCAGTTTGTGAAAACATCTAGTGGAAGACTTTTTCCCAAATCCTGAGCTTTACACACTAGTTGTTTTGAAGTACTGAGGATTTGATTTTACTTACTTATAATTGTGGTCTACAGAAGACTCTTGTTCTGTAGTTAATGGTTCATAGGAAATTTCTGCACACTCACGGACAAGCTGGTGCTTGCACGCTCACCCAGGACATCAGGAAGCCCAGTGTTTAATTACCTGCTGCATTTGCAAGATCAGGTATTGAGCCACCTAAGCGCTAACCTTTTTGCTCTTCAACAGTCCTGCTTCTACAGAACAAACAGCTAAAGTGGAGGACATAAGGTAATTTGATCTAAGTTGTCAGCCAAAAGTCCCTTTCCCTATTGCTGTAAGAAAGCTGAAGATATCTTTAGAGACTGCAGCTTGCCCAGCGCTGGTGTAAATTCAGAGAAAGGTGGTTTTATTCTGATTTTTTTTTTCTGCAGCTTAAAGCACATGAACAGCTGTAACGTAAGCCTGCTGTGAGGCTGTGCTGGTAAGCTCAAGGTTAGTATTTTTTGGTGACAGTAACAACAAGGGATTGCTAATGCCCATGTGCAGGTGCTCTTTGACCCCACAGAAGCCCACTCGACGCTGTGTGAAAGCACACAAATACAGTATGAGGGTAGAAAGGTTTTGCAGAGGGATCTGGACAGAGGATAGATGGACAAAGGCCAATGCAGTGAGGTTCAACAAGGCCAAGTGTTGGGTCCTGCACTTGGGTCACAACAACCCCCTACAGCGCTACAGGCTTGGGGAAGAATGGCTGAGGAGCTGCCTGGTGGAAAAGGACCTGGGGGTGTTGGTCACCTGTCGGCTGAACATGAGCTGGCAGTGTGCCCAGGTGGCCAAGAAGGCCAACAGCATCCTGGCCTGTATCAGGAACAGTGTGGTGAGTAGGGCCCGAGAGGTGATTGTCCCCCTGTACTCGGCACTGGTGAGACCCCACCTCGAGTGCTGTGTCGTTTTGGGCCCCTCACCACAAAAAAGACATTGAGGTGCTGGAGCAGGTCCAGAGAAGGGCAATGAAGCTGGTGAGGGGTCTGGAGAGTAAGTCTTATGAGGAGAGGCTGAGGGAGCTGGGGTTGTTCAGCCTGGAGAAGAGGAGGATGAGGGGAGACCTTCTCACTCTCTACAACTCCCTGAAAGGAGGGTGTAGAAGTGGGGGTCGGTCTCTTCTCCCAAGTCACAGGCGAAAGGACAAGAGGAAATGGCCTCAAGTTGCACCAGGGAAAGTTCAGATTGGATATTGGGAAAAATGTTTATACTGAAAGGGTTATTAAGCCTTGGAATGGGCTGCCTGGGGAAGCAGTTGAGGCACCATCCCTGGAGGTATTTAAAAGATGGGTTGACATAGAGCTTAGTACCATGGGTTAGTGATGGTTTTTTATCAGAGTTAGGTTGGATAGTTGAACTAGATGATCTTAAAGGTCTCTTCCAACCTAGACAATTCTATGATTCTATAACTCATGTGGTAGCACCAAAGAGAAGATCTTGAACCTCATCGTGAAGCACAGGGTTTTGTTTTTTTCCTCATGGAGATGAAAGCCCAGGATCCTCACAGGATTTATCTATATATACATTAGCGAATAGCCCCAACAATTGATGCTGAAGCCCCTTGCTGCTTCAAGGGGGTTTATTGCCCCATTTACTCCAGTATAGCCCCAAGGACTGAACTGTCAGTACGAGCAAGACCTTAGTAAGGGTTTCTGTAAAGGTAATCCTTGCACTACATCTTCCTGAAGCAGTCCCGGTCTCGCACTCCCAGTCTGCTCCACAACATGAACCACAGCCAAGCAAGTGGGGGCAACTGCTTCAGGAGTGGGATTCTGATTAACCAAAATGCTGATGTAGACACATCCTGAGACTTTTAGCTTCTTCATAAAACAAGCTTCTCAAATATTGCAAAAGAAACATCTGAAAAATATGCACTACTGTCAAATGAATGTTTAGCACCTAATATATACCAATATAGCTACAGTTATGATATATAATTTAATAATTTTTTGACCTTATGTTATTTCTAAACGAGTATACGCAGACAATGGAGACAAATAAAGTTGAAAAATAGTTTTTAAGCAGTAGCAACTGGATCAATGAACACACATTCTTTTTGAGACTGTGAAATGAAAGATTTCTGAACTCTTCAAAGGCCACAAGATCTTATATTTCTATACATGCTAGGTCTCTGTAAAGCTGGGTGCTCTGGGTTCCAGGCAGCACCTTTAAAATTCCATCAGATCAGTCCTATGCCCAAAGCAAATGTAACTGTCGTGGTTTCAAAAGCTTCTGCTCAGTGACTGCTCAGTTCATCTGCAACACCAGATTTATTGGTTGCCAGCACAGTATTATACATTTTTACTGCAACCTGATCTGGGTCTGTCCCAGGGTTTTGAGAGTGGTATCAAAGTAAAGATTCGTAGGGCTGGTATAAACACCAAGTACTGACGGGAGAGTTTCAATCAACACATGTCCTAATGGATTTCAAAATACAAAATGCTATACCGTTACCCAAGTTAACTTCACAAACATTCCATCCTAGCAAATTACCCATACAAAAAAGAAACTCTGAAATACAAAATGTGTACGCACTGTACATCCTTCTTAGTTCATAGAGTAGTCATAAGGAAAATCTGAAGAGGGGAAGTTCATTCAGGCATAAATAAAATATTTCACTTGGTGTAAAATCTCTATTTGCATAGCTCTCTGTTGCCATGTCACAATGAGCACCGAGGAAGCATTTTGTGCAGGTATAGAAAGAAAAAGAATATGGTAAGTAAAGAGCAATCCAGAGTGTGCAGCACCATTACAAATGAAAGTATGTTATTGTTTGTCAGAGATAAAAATAATTTAGACATCAGCGGAAGTGCTCTCAGTCCTTACTCAGAGGTTTCCCATCCCAACAGCTCGGCAATACAGGAGATACTACTTTTCATCCATGCTTTTCATTTATTGCCCTGTCCACACCTCTAGAAGTGAAAGACAAACGTTTCATTAAAAGAAACTCTATATAACATAGCTGCTAACTTTTATAATCAGATCTCTAAGAAAGTATCAGCATCTCTTTTAACAAAGAGCACATAGTGTTTCATGGCTAAAAGGCAAGGACAGGTACTTGAGTTAACATCTGCAGCGCGGTGATAAGAACCTGAGCTCAGGCACCCTTTGAAAAGGCACAGGAGGATCCAGAAGAACCATCCCACAGAACCTCTGAAGCAGGTCGTTCCACAGACACCAATTTTGATGCCTACAGGGGCATTTGCCTTGAATTTTCCCTCTGAATCCCCTATTTCATCTTGCTACAGCAGCACTTGGGTCTTAGGTTCAACACAGATTACGGAAGGATAGTGCAAGGTTTTTCCAGAGTTAAAAGCTGCTGTCTAGCCCCAAAATACTGTTGCTTTTTCTGCCTTTTGCTGTCTGACCAGCTGAGTGGTGCGTCTGAAGCCCCAACACTTCCCACTGCGAGCAGCCAAGGTTCGTGTGACCATCGCCTGTCCATCCACCATCAGCAGCATTTGAGGTTTCGTTTCCTCCCAAGCGCTTATCTCCTACATCAAACCAATCTCATTTTGCTTTTTGCTCACAGTCACAACTATTCTCCTCCCTGGGATTCTGTTGCAGAGGATATTTACGGTGCGCAATAATTAATAGCCATTTTCTAAAAATCAACCTGACATGTCTGGGATTTTCTTAATTGAAGTCAGGTCCTCATGAAAATGATTCTCACATCCTCACAGATTTTTCAACACTTTAGAGTGGCTTCATTTTATTCTTCACAGAAAATTCAAACTTAAAAAAAAACCCCAAAAACTTAGATTATACTTTGGCTTTTCCAATAATAAAGTAACTTTAAAAAGAATTGGAACTACAGGAACGAGTACACAAGCAACTCTATTTTATCAAATAAATATCTGTTGTTCAAAAGGTCAGCAATCATGTTTATAAACACCAATTCTGTTGGTGGCTTAGGCTTTTAACAGATATATACATATGTATTTTAACAGGTACATAAATAAAACAAAATTGTATTCAATTACAATGTTTACAGGCAGTAACCTCTTCATTTAAGCCACAACATTTCTTATGCATTTATATATATCTCTATAAAAGTTGTTCCTCAGCAGTACGAATAAGACAGAGAATGTGCATAAGAAGTATAAAGGAAAAAACAATTAAAAAATTAAGACCCCCGAATTATTCTGAGTCTTGAACATTGTTCTATATTTAAGCTTCTGAACCAAACAACAGGAAGCAACTCTTTACACTAGATATAAAAGAAAACAAGTGGTTTTAAACATGGAGCTTTAAAGCAGCTTAGAGAGCAGAGGGGTAAATAATTTTATCTCTTAACACCTCCTTCAAAAATTGAAAAGAATATCTTTTCCCTCCTCTGTTTTAGACATTTCATTCTGGCCTTCATTGCCAGCTGGTTTGTTGTTACTTCACAAGTTATAAAGCCAGATGTAACAAGGTGATGCCTTTATCAGATCTCCTGAATAATCGAGAATGTGAGACTCCTGTTACCCTCAAGGTCAAGGCAGAAGTGTCTCAAAAACCCAAACAAACTCAGGTGATTAACTTAGAACTAAAACTGCTGGGGAGGAAGAATCGTAAGCCCACTCTGCTCAAGGACACAAACACTTGCTTTCTCAATACTTTCACCCAACTTTCTACATCACGTCAATCAACTGCTCAGGTTTCCCATTCCATGAAAAAAATCCAGGAAAAATATTAAATTTAAGGAATTGATTTATCTTAATCTTTATTGCTGACTTACTCTCTATGTTTACTTGCTTCCATATCATCTGCAGTACTCGAGTGTTCCAATGACTTTCTGTACCTCTGTTATCGGGACTATGAGGAGGACCATCTCTGAGGGGCCTGGGACACCTGGGTTTATTTCTGATCCATCACCATGTGGTGCAGAACAGCAAAGCAACCCTCAAGGAACCCAGAGGAGGAGTTTCATTTGAGGTGACAGGGTTCAGTAAGGCCCCATCAGTACTGCAAAACCAAATATCTGTGGTTGGGAGTAACATGAAATAAACAGAAGTGGATCCCTACTCCTTGCTTGTCTCACAAATGACCAGCTGTTATTTTGTTCAGCCTTGTTCTCATACTTGCAATTCACCACATATATAAAATATGTATTTATATATTTAATAATATTATATAAGATTGCATATATATAGACATTTAAATTTTACTGTAAGTCCTGACTGCCTGGTAACTTTCATCAAACTGGACTCTTGCAAACACAGAAATCCTGGGTCAGCTTTCATCTTGGGCTTGTTTCACTTCCTACATCTTCTTGTTGTGCTGGAGACCAACCAGGGGAACTTCAGCCGTTTGTTCTTCCCTTTCTGCTGAAATGGTTCTCTAGGTCTCAGTCACTCCTCGCTTCATGTATTTTAATCTCTTTTTTAATTTAGTTTAATTTCTATGCCTCCCAAGCTGAATTTATAAATATACAGGCACACACGGGCACAAACCCCCATGTGTATGTAACAAGGAGCACGTAAAGCCTAACTCTACTCAGTGTCTAACTAGGAGAGACTCACTCCTGTTGTTCCTGTTATGTGGGAAGTTGTAATCCATCTGACAGCATTTTTGAAAAAGGAAAAAAATTGGCTAATTCTTTAGCAGCTTCAGTCTTTTTCGGGGGGAAAAAGTGAGACAAAGCTGAAACAATATTTTGCCACACCTATCTATATAAACAGGCAAAGGAGAGAAACAAGTTAATCCCCACTGTAACCATCAACCCCCAAATATTAGTGTAGTGGAAACGCACGCAAGAAGTACAGTACTGGGAGATCTCCTCAAACTTAGTCTCATTTAAGTCAAACCTTCAAAGTTTCCAAGGGTGCAGTCCTATCCCAGCAAGATAACAGGGCTATCTAGTTTATCACAATCCCATCGTACAAGCTCAGGATCGAGTTTACCTCGCTCCATCTGTAGAGAGGTGTAATGGGTGGGGTGGGGGGGAAGAGAAAAATATTATTGCTGGAAGGTTTCAGAATCTCACTCCACTTGGCTTAGAAGCTGTCTCATAATTCCCACGTTTTAAACACGTTCTGGGGACAATAATGGCATTTAGCCCTTCGTCCTCTCAGGCTATTAGGAAGAATTCACATCTCTTTCAGCCTCTTCTCTAGCCTTTAAAGACCAAGCCCTCCCAGTCTTTTCCATTTCCACTGGTTATCCTAGGAGCCCTTCTCCACATCTGTTTCAGTTGAACTCATCCCTCCAAAGGGAGGAGGCTAGAATGGGTTGGGTGTTCCAAGATGACTTCCAGCAATGCCTTGCAAGAAATAATATTTCTATTTCTTCCGTCTACAAAAATACATTGCCCAATAAATCCCAGCAATTGATTTATTATTTTCACATTTTCATCAATCACACTAGCCTTTATGACACTCTTGTGATCAGTTAAGGCGCTCAAGTTTGTTTCATTTTTCATAATGACAAACAGTTGTCGCGGCAGATTTTCCTCTCGTATCTCCAGCAGCATGACCTGACACCCCGATATTAAATTTCTCCCCGCTATTTGGCCAGATCCCTCTTTCTGTACAGTGCTTTCAGCCGCCTGTGTGTTTCTAAAACCTCCTAATAACACGAGGGGACTCCTACTTTTTCATTGCAAACGAAAGTGTTAAAAAAAAGTCTCAATGTAGCATGAGGCAACAGAGAGTGGCATTGCCAAGAGTTTGGGGAAGTGCAGCAGAGAGGCACCACTACCCCGCTCAGCTTCTTTCGCAGTTCCTTCCTCAGCAATTGCGACCAAGACAAATTCTATTTTGTCCATGCTACCTTGGATTATTTTTTAGGGTCTCCCGGTATCAGTTACAGAAGGTATCACACTGTCACCTTCATGCTCTCCAACACTTATTCCTGCTCCTACTACAGTTCCTACGTATTCCTGTTCCAACACTCCACACCGTGATAAGTCCATCACATTTCTATTTCCTCTGCAGCATTCGGTTCTAAGCCCCACACCAGTATTTCTGTTCCTCCTCTTCAGAGCCCAGATTCCCGACGTTAGCACACAAATATCTCAGTCCAACCAAACCAATCTGGGTTGGCAGAAACCCTTCCTGAACTCATCACCTCGCTGACTGCTGTTCTCATTGACATTCTTGACACTTATTCTTCCACCCCTTGGCATCCTGCTTTCCTTTCTCACATCGGCCTGCAGGCTGAAATCAGGGGTAGACCTATGCAACACTCATAATTCAACTCCACTCCCTCATTTAAAGAATTTTTAAATCAAAATCTGAGTTAGAGCCGGGGAAAAAAAGGCATGCTGCCATCTGACTATGGTGGAAGTGGTCCATGTGTTACATCCTACAGCAAAGATCCCCCAACTGCTGACATAAGATCAGGAAAACATCTGGCGAGATAAAATACCTGCTTTAGCTGTATTAATGTTGTATTGATGCATTTCATTGCACACAGGGGAAAACCCTTTTCTCCTATACCCCCTCCCTTCTTTTGTTTTCTTTTTACTTATTAGTCCAGGCCTTTGAAGTGGTAGTGCTTTGGCAAAACTAACTGTATCAGTTGAGGTGAACAGTTTTGTATATTCAAATGAAACTAATCCACAGGCCAACCTCTGTCTCTCTATCCTTTAAGTCTCTTGGGGGAGGATAAGTTTATTCTATGCTCTGCTAAATGATATATGATCTTTGTCAGAACTCATAAATGATAGCGTAATAAATATCATCATGGCTGATGACATGAAAGGTAGCTCTAGTTGGGGTGGGGGCCCTTGAACAAGAAGCATCTTATATTTTTCTAGAAATCCACCACAGTTTTTACATAGATTTCTTAAAAGCTTGGTTCCATGCAGGAACTTTGGCAGTGGTAAAAAAAAATTTACAATAAAACACTCAAGAAGAAACACTGAAAATAACTAATGTCATCATGGTAGTACAATAACCCTATAATGCTTATAAAAGGATGGAAATAAAATTCTGAAACAAAACATTACATTGACATGAAGCAGATTATAATTTATACAAACTACTGATCCTTTTCCTTGTTTATTCAATTGAAGAAAAATAGCAAAACAGAATAAAGTTAATCCACACAAGATTGTAATTTTGTTAACATTGCATAATAGGCTTTATATATTATGAAAATGTTCCAGATTCATGTAGTCAGTGTTTTTGGCACTGACTTTAAACCGAGTCTTACATTAAGCTAACATCTGTTTTCTGACCTTATAACACTCGCTTCATTTTATTACAATCGTTTGCCTCAACTGCATCCTCCAGAATTTTGAATCAATATCAACAATGAATTAATGCACTTTGCCAGCCCTCAGGCAACCGCATCTTCCATTTCCTCAACTTTTTTCCACTGTGCTGTATCTTTTGAGGATAGGGGAAAAAGGTCAAATAACATCTTCATTTGTCATAACAGAACAAACCTCTATCAAATTCTTCAGAAGGATGATATGAAATGTATGAAATGGAGCAGACAAAAACTCTACCGACATGTTAACCAACTTAAAGGGAAGGTTCCCAAAATGCTTTACAGACTTAAAAGTGTTACCTAGACTATAATTAAAAATGTCAATTTTTTTACTAATAAAAAACGTCATTAATGACAAAGAACCATATAACCAAATCCCCATTTCCAGATGAAAATTTGGCCAAACCACTACATTGAAGAGGACAGTAATTTTTCTTAAGGATTAGGAAGTGTCCCACTCCAGCTAGGAAACCCCAAGGACTACATCTACATTCCAAGCTGAGTGTATTTATGACTCACGTACAATTTTTCCAGCTTTAAATTGATGACTTTGGCCAATAATGGCAGTGTGCTAAAGTTTCAGTAGTCTGATGTTTGCCCTGAGCTTTACAGACATCCATGCCTACCAGTAGTACAAAGATCCTTCTCCCCTCCCTTTTTAATGACTAAACCAATGACTGTGGCACAGGAAAGTGAGAAACTACCCATAAAAAATAGCAAGGTCTTGGAGCAAGGTCCAGGAGTAACCCAAATGACATCATCCTCATAACAAGTGACGCGACAGAAGGGCAGAAGGACAAGCTGCACATAGTTCCTTTGGAGGACACAGATCTGGCACCTATCCTTCTTCACTCCCAACAGTAACTTACCCAGCTCCCCTCTCTCCCCTTCTTCACACACACAGAGTCAGCCTCCCAAAACAAGGTGCAGTTGAGAGGCGTGGGAACAAGGGTTTCTACCTCAGTAGAGGAGTCCAAAATCCCTACTTCACACACATGGTGGTTTTACTCAGGTGTTGATTTCAACCTAACCATCCATGTACTTGAAACCAAAGGCAGAGCCCCACAAAGAAATTACACTGAGTAACCAGTGGCCTGGCATGAGCCACTTTGCAGTACTTAATGTCTACATTTACTATGTGCTACATAAAAGAGAAATCAGAGTTTGCTTCTCCTGGTTTCATTGAGCCTCAGAAGACAACATGGGACGAGACAGCAGCTGGCTTGAGCTTGGGGAAAATTAAGATTTCTCCTTAATACCATTGTCAGGCTGCACCCCAGGTAGCTCTTCAACTGAAATCTGTCACACTGTCCACCCCCTCCAGAAGACACATAGGAAGGTATATTTGCAAGTAGCAGCTGATACTCCAAACCTTCCATCTGATTCAAGAAAGGCAGCCTAACGCTCATCCTTCACACACCCAGACAAATGTATTGACAGGACATTTTTTAGGAGGAATCATTAACAGCTACTATCGCTAAAAGGAGCAGATGATTATTTATGAGCATGGCCTTCAACTAGTTAAATATGTTGTTGACAATAAAGAGTCTTTTACAGATGCGATCTCTGGCTTTGAGATGTGCCTGTAATTCAAGCCCATTGCTACACTGTAAACAGAACTCAGAGATTAGGAAATTATCACAACACAGCAATGAAAACATGATGGAGGACAGCAAATTCACAGCCAACAAGCCCTGATAGAAAGTATACCACTTCTCCTTTGCGTTTATCTTCTGTTTTCAGTGTGTTGAATAAACGGGGGAAAGAGGGAGCGGTGCTTTTGCTCTCTCAAATTCAGGTGGAATTTCCCAATGGAGTAGATCAATTGTTATAAACCTTACTTGGTTTCATGCACTCTACAACCCACTTTTGACATGAGTTAAGACAGTTAAGACTAATTTAGTGCAGAATGACTTCCGTCTCCATGGATCCTAACTCAGTACTAGCCTGGTTATTTTGTAACTCATATTACTTAGCACCACGCTGAATTTACTGTCCTGCTCAATTAATCAGAGGGTTTCTTCATCAGCTCTCACATCCACATTTAAATGCTGACACATACCCATGACCTAACTTTCAACTTAAACATAGGATTCTTACTATAATAGCATCATATCGTGCCTTGGGCACCTGTCTAAAGCACTGAATTTTACAAAAAAAACTCACAAGAGAAAAACATTTTTCTTTCACCCTCTTCAAACGCCAGCATGTAGTTCAGTTTCAAAAAAAAAGTTACTTCTCCAGCAGACTGTTCTGTGTTTCATCAGCTGTACAGCATTAGATACACACAGAGGAACCCTCTTGAAACACAGGCCATGGTACTAGGGTATGTAATACGGATTTAAGAATGAACTCTACGCTCAGATGAAAATTTAGGGTTAAAGCGTTCATGCTGATGTGGGCAAACACTCTTACTCAGTGTCCACTTCCTCCTGGAAGTTTGCAAACCTTGGACAAGTGTTCTTAAATCGCAAGAGGAAGTTGCAAGAGTTCTCGAAAAGCAAAAAAAAAAAATAAAAAAAATATCAGACACTGTCAAATCGGGTGCCAGTAAATTACAGTAGCAAAAAAAAAAAAAAAAGAAGTTTCGTGCTATTTAATCTTTACAGGGATACTAGAAGAACATTCAGCATTAAACTGTGTAACTATTCCTGTGAGGAACCACCTTGTCTTGTTCTCACTGGTGGAAGTAGAACCTACCTTAACCTCGAGGGTGTAAGATTGCACTCCAGGTTCTGGTGCTTCACAGAGGTCTATTTATAACTCATTTATTTTACTTAATTTTAAAATCTGTGTTAATTATATTCTTTTGAACAGGCACGTCCCAGTCAATTTCTCACCCAGCTTAATAAACTGTTCTAAGCAGCTGTTGCAATTTGGGATACACGCGGGGACACCAAAGGATATTGCCTGAACCAACAGTTTGCTGCAAACATAATAAATAGAACTAAAAGAGCCATACATGAGCAATTTTTGGAGGTTTTTAGATTAAGTCCTAAGGGTTTTTGGCATAGCTAGGAGTACGGTCTGCATAAGCCCACCAAACATACCCTGAAAGACTGCGAATTGCCTCTGATTCTGGTCCGAAAGCCTGGCACATAAACACAAAAACACACTTTAACTCAAGTCCCATGAATCTACTTTCTCAAGCTGGGCTGACAGTAAAAGGAAATACATCACTGAATGAACATGGAGTAAGAATTCATGTCCAAGTTTCTAAGCTTGCTTTTCACATTTGTTGCGCACATGAGCGTGAATGTGAAGTTTCTCTAAAGTTAACAAAAATTAAAAATATTTTACGTTCTTTCCATTTTCAGAGAGGAGTGAAAGCGGGGATCTGGAAGCTCTCTTTTGAGGAAGGGTTTCGAATCGCTGGTGTGACGGTTCACTTGATTGTTCCTGCTTCAGACATTGAAAGGAAGAACTGGAGACCACGTATGTCTTTGCAGGTGATCTTTCTCGAGGGCAAGAACAATCACAGAGTCCCCACATCATCGGGACAGCAGTTATGCAACAATATTACCTTGATTAAAGTTCTTTTAAACTTGAGAGAAGTTATTCTACACCAGACAGAAGTTCTGAGTGGAGGACTGACTTGAAGCAGCATGTTGCATTTGCCGATTATGTTAATTTATTTCATTTTCAGAAACCAATTAATACTTTGAATTCTGCTACTACTTTGACTTTGCCTTGACATTTCTTGTTTTCTCCCTCTATAAACAACCAACACGGCTGTACTCACAATGTATCATTACTGGATTGCACATCATCTACTATTTTCTGTTGTTTCTAGCCCTGCTTAGTGGTCAAGAGCCTCGCAATTGGTAGCGGATGAAGACATAGCAGTTACAACCACAGCCAGTTCCACCAAACCAGGCTCTGAGCCTGTTAAGAGAGCACTCACAACTTGCTGGAGCTCTACAGACTTTGAGAGACTCGGGCCAGGACTTTATAAAAAAAGTGCAGGACACAGACCTTAACGAACTGGCCAGCACGCGTGGTAATTTGGGCAGATTTAGACTCACGGTAAACTGGAGCTCTACAACAAGAATTATTTTCACCTTCATACCGCAGACTGCAAGAATTTCACAGTACTATTATTATGACCATACTGGCTGCTCATTAAAGCTTAGAACCTTTGTAACTTAAAATATCAAATTCACAGCTCACAGGCAGGCCACGTGATTACACTGTACCTAAATAAAAACATCTTAGACTGTGCACAAGCCCCACTGTTTATACGTGATTTTAGCACTCATGGACCATGCAGCTAATTTTCCAAGCAAGAACAAAGAATAAATCACAGATTCACGGAAATAGGAACGCAAATCAGTGTTCATGATGTTGGTTTAAGGAGAACTGTAGTGAGTCCACAATGAACTTACATTTGAATCCCATAAAACTAAGCATTGTGCAAAAAAGACACTTTTTATACGAGTGAGACTGCTCGATTGTTGGGCACACACAGGGAGCTCTGCGGACAACACAAACCATATGAGAAAAAGTGTAGGAGAGGAGGTTGAAATCCTTAAGAAGCCAGAACTGGGGTTGAAGCTGAGAGATAAACAGAGAGCTGTAGAAGCACAGAGCTAAACGGAGGAAAAACAACCAAGTAAGAATGCAAAGGATGATAACTAATGCGGTAAAGACAATTACAGCCCCTAGAAAAGCACATAATCTCCATATCAGCATGACAAGATACAGAATGTGTAACAAACAAAATATAGTCCCATCACTGAAACTGTATTCTGTTACTTCCGTCCTGTGTCATACCATACCAAGCACCTTGCTTTTATTGCAGGAGTCAGGATCAAGGACTTTTCAACCACCTAAACCTAGCAGGAGAAGACTGCCATTGTTCATAGTCAAATACATTACAGAAGACAATACTGTTCCTGTCTCTGATTCAAATAAGCTATTCAAATGCTGAATTTTGCATTTTCTGAAACTTGTACCCAATGCCCCCAGACTTGCTCAAATGCTCCATCGAGAGCAGAAAGATCTTACCTGAAGCACCTTTTTTCCCCGCTTGTTCACTCCACCAGCCAAATCTCCTTTCTGCTGGTGCTGGCTCTGCTGAAGTTGGTTCTTCAAAGCTTGCAGCACCTTCCCAAAGCTAAATTTCTTGAGTTTCACTTTCTGTGCGGACAGAGCATTCGGGGCATGTCGACACCAAGGAGCACAGCACAGAAACCCTGGAACAAGAGCTGTTGCCTTAGCACTACACCCACACAATACCAAGCCTTGGTTTCCTCTCCACACATGCAGACAAGTCCTCACTCCGCTTCACCAAAACAGGAGGATTTACCAGGAGGGTCAATGCTAGCTCAAAAACCCTCTATATGTGCTACTGCACAGCACAGATAAACCTCCTGCGTACAACAGAAATAAAACTTGACCAGAAAATGTCACAGCAACATCACAGAGCAGCAGACATAGGGGTAGCAAACGCTCCACGCTGACCATTTTCAGGGTAGAAACTAACCCATTTCAAGTGAGGTTGAGGTCACCATTTTAAATCAGACAAGGTAAACAGTGGTAGTGGGCTCTAAAGTTGGATCACACCTACACATAATACATGCTCTGGATAGAAGGGTCTTGCTGGCCATCTGTAGAAGTACAAAGCCATCCTTTAAGGAGGCACAGGCTTCTTAAAACACTGTGAAGACCACGTTGGTACTGTCAGGTTGGGACTTCATACCTATTCAAGAGGCTGGGGGTATGCATTTCTGGGTGCATGTTCCCTAATAAGCTAGCACAAGTAGATTACAAATGATAATTAGATTATGAAAGATTATAAAAGGTGCTTGGACTTCTTTTTTCTGGAAAGGAAAGAAGAAAGGTTGCTGCACAGAGATCTAAATCAAGAGATGAACCAAACAGCTTATACCACTGACAGTCCTGAAGACAAAGCTAGAGACAGAAATGACAGAATGATGTTGGGGAAAAAAAGAGAAACATGGGAAAAGAAAAAACAGAAGTAGGAAGAGAGTAATGCTACAACAGTATAAAGACTGAAAAATTACTTTTTTCCAGGAAAATGGGGAGAAAAAGCCCCAAACACAACACATAATTACTAATGAAGACAGTTGAAGCAGTATGGCTCTAAGACTTTTTCAGACACACTGGTAAGTGTCATGGCAGAAGGATGGGAACTGCCTACAAGGAAATTTAGTGGAAGCTTTTCAGAGGAGGCAAGCACTCCCAGTCAGGCCAAGTGGCAATCCTGATCTCCACCACTTGCCTAGCAGAAACCATCACTCAGGCCATCCGTATCGGTATCCCAAGAGAAACTGGCTTAAGGTTCACCTCAATATGGCCCGATGCTTCTCCGCTGGTGCCTGCAGAGCTGCTGCAATCCCTCCTGCAGCCGGGG
Source organism: Calidris pugnax (assembly GCF_001431845.1). Lineage (NCBI taxonomy): Eukaryota > Metazoa > Chordata > Aves > Charadriiformes > Scolopacidae > Calidris > Calidris pugnax. The sequence continues at coordinate 739,758 of NW_015090968.1, read as the reverse complement.
CAAGCGCAGCTGGAAATCAGTGACAGAGCAAAGACCTCACAAGACATAAAAAGGAAGACAAAGTGCCATGCCAGCAATACAGCAGGAGAGTTGCTTAAAAGGCAAGTTTTCCTTCACCCCTCGTGGGCTGCAGTGCTTCTCTCTAGCTTTCACAGAGTTTAGCACATCTTTTGCAACAGGAGGTCTGTAGTTACAAAAATGTAGTTTGACTCCCATTTGCATGCTCTGCTGTGCCGTAACAGCACATTCAAATGACTCTTGCAATGTATTTTGAACAAGTTGAACCCAGAACATCCAACAGAGGATTTCCTCTTTCTCCTGCCCATCCCCTTCCTGTGTGTTTACCCCAGGCTTTCAGTTCCTCAGTGGTGCTGACACCAGCCCTGGAGATCAGTTAGACTCACAGAATGGTTAGAATTGGAAGAGACCTTAGAGATCATTGAGTTCCAACCCCCTGCCATGGGCAGAGACACCTCCCACCAGACCAGGTTGCTCAAAGCCCCATCCAGCCTGGCCTTGAACCCCTCCAGGGATGGGGCAGCCACAGCTTCTCTGGGCAACCTGTTCCAGTGTCTCACCACCCTCACAGGAAAGAATTTCTTTCTAGTATCTAATCTGAATCTCCCCTCTTTCAGTTTAAAACCATTACCCCTTGTCCTGTCACTGCACTTCCTGGCAAAGAGTCCCTCCTCATCTCTCCTTTAGGCTCCCTTCAGATATTGGAAGGCTGCTATAAGGTCTCCCTGGAGCCTTCTCTTCTCCAGGCTGAACAACCCCAACTCTCTCAGCC
>NW_015090968.1:733365-738958 GCF_001431845.1 Calidris pugnax | reverse complement strand
TGGACCCACTCCAACAGGTCCATGTCCCTTCTGGTCCATGTCCCTTCTATGTTGAGGGCTCCAGAGCTGGACACAATACTACAGTTGGGGTCTCACGAGTGCAGAGTAGAGGGGTAGAATCACCTCCCGTGACCTGCTGGCCATGCTTCTTTTGATGCAGCCCAGGAAGCCCACTTCACTGTCTTCTCCAGCTCTCACCCACTCGCACCTGAATCACGGCCACCTCAGGGCATTCAACACTCACTGAAGGGTTTAGAAATCCCATCATGACACATGGTAAGGCTGGGGTTGCCCTGAAGAAAATAATCTTCTGTCTACTGGATCTAATGAACCTAAGCCTTGTGATGCTGGCAAGGGGTACTCAAGCAGGCAATTTCAATAAATGCAATAGATGCCCTACTACCCAGGGCTTGTCCAACTTGGATGATACTACCAGGAAATATTTTCTTTTTCTGAGCAGAGTAAAACTTAGTCATAGCTCAGACCTATAAATATGTTATCATTATGTAGGAATTCACTCAAACATAGTCTTTACCTTTCAATATTGATTTTGTTCTAAGCCCCTGGTACAATCTCACATGGAAAAAACAAACCCGTTTAAGCAGCCAAACATACTTCTGCGCTGACTCCTGTTTCAGTTTCTGCCCAAGAAAAAGCTTGAATAACACTGTTTCAGTTTCTGCCCAAGAAAAAGCTTGAATAAGAATTTAATCAAAAAAATTGATCAAACAGGTTTGTATGCACGAAAAAAAAAAAAAAAAAAAAAAAAAATCGATCAAACAGGTTTGTATGCATCCATCTGCACAAACTAACGAAGGAAACATGAAAAGCACTGGAGTATCTTATAGAAGCCACATCAGAAAGCCCACTTGACAGGCTATGTTTTTGTTGACGAACTTCCTGAAGCAGCTTTCTGTTAAACCAACAAAGGAGTAGTTAAGAACACATCCCAGAGGGAGTCCATTCCCTCCAGACTTTTATCACGTCCTGACTTCTAGGAGCCCTCTAAAATCGAGAAAACTGCAGGAAAAGGCGATTCCAGAACGTTAACCCCTATGGCCACCTATCACATTCTCCAGGTTAAGATTGCACCATTTGCCATCACAGCCACTTTTTAAAGAAATGGCTTGGTCACAGGAACGTGCACGGTAAAAAGGCAGCCTTTGCAAATTAAAGTAGCAAGTTCTACAGCATATCAACCACAGTTTGGACAGGAAGAAGTAGCCTCATGCTATATGCAGCAGAGACCATAGAGGAAGAAGGACACACTGTTCAGACTGTTTATCATCTGAGTCCTTTGAACTGAAGAAGTAAGATAATACGCTGAGCAAACACAGGAACCAATTGTAGATACTTAAGATGCCAGCAGCCTGAAAAAGATAGACAAGGCTGACCTAAAGGATGGCAAATATTGGCCTGAAGGGTGCTAGCCTCCCCTTTTCAGTAACCCAGAGAAAGAAGCTCTACCCATTCTCCCCTTCACCCTTCCCTGGTCTCCTCCTCCTTCTGTCCTCAGCAAACCGGTCAAAATACCATCTCTCTTCTGACGTTCTGCTGACAAAAATAACTTCACTACTTACCTCTGTGAGTACTTCTTTAGGGCACAGAACAAATACAAGTATCTCATAAATATTTGGAGGGAACACTTCCAACACAATATGAATTCTACCTTTACATTTTGTTCCATGAACTCATATTTTCAGGAAAGATGCCGAACACGACCATCAATGATTCAACCTCGGAAATTACAGCATTTAATGACAATGTCAACAGGAAATGTTATTTGAATCAGGCAAAAATAAATATGAAAGCACAGACCTTTCCATCCTTCCCTGAAGGACAATTAAGTTTGGACTAGGAAGAGTCACACTAAGGACAGTTACATTGTATTTGCCTTTTATTAGTAGAAGCTGATTTTGAGATGCTACCGTTGCTGTCTACAGTATGGCAGTCTCCTTTTTGTATGCCTCGTTTAAGACTGCTTTCATACAAATGTAATTTTACATTTTTTATCTGCATGGTTTCCTGTAGCATGGCTTGGCAAGTCTGGAAGCCTTTCTCCCTATACATACTTCCCTACATATATGTATATATAATGAGGGGACACATATAAATAGGAGAAATAGGAAGTAGGAATATGATCAGCAGGAGAAAAACCCTAATTCTCAGCTGGGCAACTGGCTCTTCTACAGAATGAAGCTGTTCTTCTTAGTGGCAGAAATCCTATAGGGGTAAAATAACAATAAATACTACTTAACGGAGCCACATGGTTTGGTGGAATTATTGACACACCCAGCTCCATAGCTTCAGAAGGAAGTATCACCTACTGCACACAAAGCTCATGCCACCCTCAGGATCCCCGGTCAACGGATTCTCCTCCCATCCCTTGCATTAGCACATGACAGCTCACATCCTTCAGGGATCACTGGGGCTGCAGAAATACAGCTCTGTGTGCAGCCAAGCTACCAGGGCACAGCACTGGGACTCCTAGTCCACACCTAATGCCTACCCCATGCCTTTATTTATTAAATATTTACTTATTTACTCCTCATCTGCTGGTTTTCTGTGTTCATTCAGTTTTGCAAAGGGCTCCCTGAACCCCAAAAGTAAAACTGGCTCTACCTAATTACCCACAAGAAATAAAGTCACTCAGTCATTCAGAATATACACGTATGGAAAGGAGCAAAGGTCTCGTCCCCTCCCCAGATCATCTAGCCCTTTGAAAAAATTAAAAACTGGTTCATGGCCAACACGTTTCCAACCAAAAACCCTGAAGATGCCCATTGAGATTCCAAATAACATGCAAAGTCCAGCTAGGAAAGCATCTCCTTTTTGTGACACAAATGGAATCACATCAGAGATTAAACATCTCAGTTCTTAAAATTTCCTGAACAGCTGCAGAGAGGTCAAATGCTGCTCTCTGATGTGCAGCAGCAGAAGGGGCAGAGGTAGTGTCTCTGGTCTTCTGAGCCACCCCACTAACTCTCAGCATCTACAGTCATTCAGAATATACACGTATGGAAAGGAGCAAAGGTCTCGTCCCCTCCCCAGATCATCTAGCCCTTTGAAAAAATTAAAAACTGGTTCATGGCCAACACGTTTCCAACCAAAAACCCTGAAGATGCCCATTGAGATTCCAAATAACATGCAAAGTCCAGCTAGGAAAGCATCTCCTTTTTGTGACACAAATGGAATCACATCAGAGATTAAACATCTCAGTTCTTAAAATTTCCTGAACAGCTGCAGAGAGGTCAAATGCTGCTCTCTGATGTGCAGCAGCAGAAGGGGCAGAGGTAGTGTCTCTGGTCTTCTGAGCCACCCCACTAACTCTCAGCATCTAAGCTGAGCCAGGAGGACCTTAGACCTTTTCCATTGCCCACTTTAGGAATTGCTTCCCACAACACCTGACGTTCTGTGATGCCATTTATCTTAAAAGAGCCAACAAGGCCATGGAAAGATGGCTCACGTCAATTACATAGATAAAATGGGGAAAAAAGTAGTATGAAAGAGCTACTTATACATTCATAAATATGTGCAGGAAAGAATTTCACAGTTACAGGAACGCTCTTGGAAGGGTAGCATTAAAAACCAGAATATTAAACATCTTAAAGGTAATGGGCTTTGACTTTGTATGTGAAAGTTTCATAATTCATTGCATTGTCAGAAAAAGTCATTGCGCAACTCCACTGGTCAAGAAACTTACAAAGAAAGGCCTAAGCCTTACCTCCTCCTCTGTATATTTATATAGGAAGAAAGCCCTTATTTACTCAAAAAAAGACAACAGGAGGAAAGCAGAATAACTTCTAGTCAGCCAGCTACTGTACACAGATGACCGTTCTACACAACTGCAGTTAAAACTGAATATACACCTCAACAGCACACAATTAAAAGAGATGTTTATTAAATCGAGAATTATTTTCTAACTGGTCTGTAGCTCACAAAGCTGGGGAAAGAAGAAAAGCTATTAACCTCAGAAGAGATCTATAGGATGAGACATCTGTTGATCTCGGAGTTCATTAATTTTAACCCTCGCCCAAGAGTTTATAACATCCTATTAACAGTATCTAACTGATTTCTAGCCTGTTGCTACTTTCTCAGAGAAAACTATTTGATTTTTTTGTCACCCGTGCTTCCCGCATTGTCGATGGTAACTGTTATAGAGATACAAAGTCCCAACATGTAAAAGCTAAGTAGCACCTACTCTGCATTCAGTACTGGCTTGGAAACTATTCACACAAACACAATCTGGCCCTCCTTTCGGTAAAACTGGAGCTACATTTTCCCAACATAGCTTTGCAATTTCCCAACAAAAAACTTCCTGTTTTTTTTTGTTTGTTTGTTTTTGTTTTTAAATAACCCTTTAATGATACTCCGATGAGCGCAGACTTATCTACCTGGCACTTATACATTACAGATACTTTCAACTACCATTAAGATACCCAAATTACCAAAGTCTTCCAGGTGGGTTACAGGGATCAAGCAAAAAGATGTAATTTCCAATTTGTATTACAATGTGCTAAAATACGTTAAGGTTGGTCTAACTCCTTCTTGTTTTTCAAAGGTGGGAATGAAAGGCAGGAGATGAGATTGATTTGGGGTTTCGGATGAAATAACAGAACAAGAACTCAACCTTTGTGCTCCCTATGTATACTCACAGCAGTATGAGCTGGCTAAACAAGTTTTAGGTGTTAATCTCTCGAGTCTTTATTGCCAAGAGAGGTCAGGGAGGCAGCGAGGTGAGTTCCTGCAAACCTGCTCATGGCAAACACACAGAAGATGTAATTTCACCAGAACTCTAACTGCTGGTTAACAGCGAAGGTACAGCATCACCAAGGGAGATCCAGCTTGGCTTTCAGATCCTAAATTAAAATTAGGAGGAGAAAACCCCTCAGGACCATTCCCGAGGCATCCAGTACCTTCACAGCCGTAGTCAGCAAGAAGTACCACGCACCAACCACCACAATCCCATTTTCTCCTCTTTCTTTTAAGCTAACGCATGTTCCAACGCACAGTTAAGGGGAAGCAGCTGTAACTTAGAAGATGCTCCAGGAACGACTCTCCTAGGAAAACAAACCCAAAAGGCAGCGTCGGGAGGAACACCCGGAGGCCACACTGCTTGCCCTAAGTCCAAGCCCTCGCCTTGGCTAGTGACACGGGCTGCGGGCTCTCAGAGGCTGATTTAACCCGCTGGCCGGCACGAAACGGGCAGAAGGCACCCCCCGAGCCCCCCCCGACCCCAGCAGAAACCGGGCGCCAGCGGCAAGAGAGACCTCAGGCTTTTGGGGAACGCTGATAATGATGATTAATCCTTCCAAACGCCGGTGTTTCCTTTCGAGACCCCATCCGCTCCTCCCGGGAAAGGTGAGGCGGCGGCGGCAGGGGCACCTCCTCCGGGGGGCAGAAGGGAAAGGCAAAGCCGCGGTTTGACGGGGAGGGGGGGCACAGAGACAACCCGACCACCCACCCAGTGCACCCCCGGGGGAGAAGAAGCCGGGGCTGCCTCCCTCCCCCTTTCCCCTTCTCTTCCCCCCACCCCCCCCACCCCCGGCACTTACTTGCCCGGGTGCGAAAGTTGCCAGCGAACTCCGGGGGG
>NW_015090968.1:732913-733221 GCF_001431845.1 Calidris pugnax | reverse complement strand
GGCCAGGGGTTGAGGCTCGGCTGGGATGTCTCGGGGTGTCCCCCCCCAGCAAACTCCGTGCGGTGGGTTGGCCTCCGGGAAAAGTTATTAACGGCATAAACCGGCCTTGGTCCGGGAGGCAAAACAGAAAAAAAAAAGAAAAAAAAAAAAGAAAAAGCTGTCTTGTTCCACCAACAGCCTAAAAAAGACCTATAATCACTGAATTGTGAGAGTTGGAAGGGACATTCTAGAGACCATCCAGTCCAACCCCCCTGCCAAAGCAGGGTTGCCCAGAGCACATCACTCAGGGCTGCATCCAGGTGGGGCTT
>NW_015090968.1:700709-732903 GCF_001431845.1 Calidris pugnax | reverse complement strand
GGTGGGTTGGCCTCCGGGAAAAGTTATTAACGGCATAAACCGGCCTTGGTCCGGGAGGCAAAACAGAAAAAAAAAAGAAAAAAAAAAAAGAAAAAGCTGTCTTGTTCCACCAACAGCCTAAAAAAGACCTTAAATCATGGATTTGACAGAGTTGGAAGGGACCTCTAGAGATCATCTAGTCCAACTCCCCTGCCAAAGCAGGGCTCCCCAGAGCACATCACTCAGGGCTGCATCCAGGTGGGGCTTGAAGATCTCCAGAGAAGGGGACTCCACGACCTCCCTGGGCAGCCTGTTCCAGGGCTCTGGCACCCTCAATGTAAAGTTCTTCCTCATATTTGAGTGGAACTTCCCATGTTCCAGCTTGTGCCCGTTGCCCCTCGTCCTATCGCTGGAAACCACTGAAAAGAGTCCGTCTCCGCCATCCTTCAACCCACCCTTTAGGAACTTGTAAACATAGATGAGGTCTCCCCTCAGCCTTCTCTTCTCCAGGCTAAAGAGCCCCAGCTCTTTGAGCCTTTCCTCCTAAGGGAGGTGCTCCAATCCCTTGATCATCTTTGCTGTCCTACACTGGACTCTCTCCACTAGTTCCCTGTATAATGAATGTCTTCAAAACTCAACTGTAGCAACTTCAATGCTTGTAAGTATCCCTGCTTTGGCAGGGGAGTTGGACTAGATGATCTCTAGAGGTCCCTTCCAACTCTGACAATTCCATGATTCTAAGCTGGGTTGGAAGAAAACAAAGGACAAGTAAGGTTATCTTTTATTTTTTCTTCTCTTTCTTTCTTTTTTTTTTTAGTTATTATTGCATTATTTAGAATTATTTCCCAGCCTGTTGAAAAGTGAAAGTAAATCTCACAGGTCAGCAAAACAGGAAATGTGAATGTGTGGACATAACACCCAGAGGATGCAGCTGAAAAGCTCAACAAGAGCTGGAGTCAAGGTGTCAAATGTGTACTGCCAGACCACCTGGACAAGGTCAGGTCATGGAGATTTCAAAGGCAGAATTTCAAAATAAAAGCATTTAAGGACTCCGTATAAAGTGTTGAAGCCAGTGGAGCAAGTTTGGTGGTACCACAAAAGTGGTATACTAGGTACAAGATCATAGAATCATAGAATTGCCTGGGTTGGAGGAGACCTTTTAGGTCATCGAGTCCAACCATTTACCTAACACTGCCAAAACCACCAGTAAACCGTGTCCCTAAGCACCATGTCTACCCATCCTTTAAATACGTCCAGGGGTGGTGATTCCACCACTTCCTGAGCAGCGTGTTCCAATCTCTGTACCCCTTCTTGAAGTCCACCAATAAGGCCTAGCCATAAGTTGGAGCAGACTGGGGAGCTGGCGAGAACTTCCAGGAGGACATCCAAATAGCTGAAAATGGCTCAATACAGCTCACACCCTATGGCTATAAGAGAAGAACCTGAATCATGTCCAGGAAAGCAAACTCTGATAGCAGGACTTACAGATCTTTGGCGCTGATGTAAAGGCCTGACACACACGGCCATGTGCAACTGGCACAATCACTGCAGTATGTGCTGCCATCCTGTCTCAAGGCTGTGACTCCAGAACACAGGCCACTACCTTGATCCAGCAGAAGACTCACCCCATAGAAGCAATCAGAGCATCATCTGTCACATTTCAAAAAGAGTCCTAGATGTCCCTGGGCATCTGTAGAGCTCTGAAAAATCAATAGTTGCTTGTCTTCTTTGAATTATATCATCAGTGGTTAAAATAATGTCATGTAGATGCTCATACTAAGACCAGCCTCTAAAAATAGTGTAGGGTGAGACAGTAAGGAATTCCTTCAAGTTCCATTAAAAGGTTGGTAAATGTTTTCTCCTTCCTCCAACTTATTTAAAGGTGTTTTTACAAGGAAAAAAAAAAAAACACAAAACGACCTTTTTCCCTATGAAAAGTTTGTACAAAAAGGAAAAATCTGATTTAATTTATGTTGTCTTGGGTTTGGGGATTTTTTTTTGTTGGAAATTGGATTCAAAAATTTTATGTAAAATGAGCTATATATGTTTGGAAGTGCTATCACAGAGGCTCAATAAAATTTACTGTTAGTGCCTCATGTTTTCATTCTCCTCTATAGGGTAAGTACCTTGATCTTGAATCTTTCTTCTTGGAGAGGAGAAATGGTGCAACGAGCCCACATCTATCTTGGCCTTCCTTCTTTCCTTTCTTCCTTCTTTCCTCCCTATTTCTTCTTTTCATTATCAAGTATTCCGCTGGGTTTAAAATTCACCTTCTCCTATCAAAGCATCTGTGCAAATAAAATAAAATTTAGTTTTATAAATGCATAATATATATAAATACAATGACCTGTAATGTGAATCATTTGGAAAAAAAAAAAAAAGTGCTGCATTACCCTCTCTAGGCCGCTGTGCAATATGAGATCCAGGAGGCATAGCACAAACTCATCAGTTCTGCCCCAAAAGGACTAACCTGGAGAAAGGTTGAAGTAAAGTAAATATACTGTGCTTTATAAGAAGAAAAAAACAAAACCAAGTTGTTAGTATAGTTTGAAATTAGTCACAGCTTTATGCATCTTCATTCCTGCTGGTAAGAGTATTACGTACAAAATTTACCTTGGAAAGTGTAAGCAGGAAAGGAAGTCTCTCTCTTAATACATATTCAGCAAGAGATAAAAAAAAAAAGCCTCTCTTACATCTGTAGATCTGCTGTTAGTCACATGTTTTAAAATATCTTTGTGTATAGATCAAGAAAGTTGGGGGCAGGGGTGTAAAAGGGGGCAAGAAAGAAACTTGAAGCCTGCCCCGGAAGTGGAATTCCCTGTACTGTGGCTGTGGGCCCCGTTGGCCTTCATGCCTTCGTGAAGCCTGGCCTCCATGCCCGGCAATCGATTTTCCGCTTTGGGCCGGCCTGATTCCCCAGACTTTGTCCCTGCTGCTGAACTAAGCAAGGCTGCCAGGCAGCGCCCCAGAACCTTGGCCAACTGGCACTGTGAGGGTCCGTGTCCAAGCTCTTGGCATCCAGAACACGGGGACTACACCAAACTGGTGGCTGAATGGTTCCCGGCCCAGATTAACTTCCAGATGAGCTCTGGAAAGTTTTTGAGAGTGGTTAAGTGGCCAGGGCCAGGAATCAATCCAGCAATTTGTCAGTGGACTCAGGAATGTCCAGGAAAGTTTCCTTGGGCACCGTTACTTACTGGCCTCTAGGTAGCCCTATAGACTCCAGACCAATCCAGCTATGCACCCGTGTAGGGAGCTGCTGATCATTGTTTGGATTGCATCCACCAGTCTGCAGTGGCACAGACTGGAGGGGATAGTGGCTCTGCAGTGGCACAGACTGGAGGGGATAGTGGCTAGTGGCTCCGGGCAGTAAATCAAACTGTCATGGACAGCAGACTTCACTCCATGTTTTTATATATTCCTTAAACTCATCGTTGCGCACTTTCTACACTCTGCTTGAACCCCAGGGCAGAGCAATAATAGAAGAGCAGAAGTTAGTCACACAAGCATAGGTGGCACAGCCAGAGGAGTCGTTTGGGAGAGATCCCAAGATACATCCTTTCCCAAGCAGGAAAAAGAGCACTTTGTTCAAAACTAGGTTTACAAGGATTTAAATTCTTCACAGAATAACAGGGAGAGAGAGTAAAGATACATGTAAAACTAAAACATTGAGATGTTTGCCCTTTTTGAATGAGCCACAGTTTTGGAAACTCACTCTCAATTCCTTGACACAGTAAAATGTCTTTTCTCTAGAAATTCCAGCATTTACAAGGTCACCGTCTGCGTTATTTTTCTGTATTTTATTTCTTCCTTGAGGGATTATCATTAAGTGGTTAAAGTCCAAATTGTTAACTTGCTTTGTAAAAACTGTAGCAATTTTTAAACAAGTAGTGAAGAATGGATTATAACAAATGAGATCCAAGTCACGTGCTTGTTCTTCACACAATGTTGTTGGAGAAAAAAAATACAACACCACCCCCCCAGAAAATAAAAGCATTAAGTTTTGGCTTTCCTTTTGCATTGCTTCCTTTCTTATTGTAACCTACAATGTTAGAGAAAGCCATATTGACGTATGTATGAAGAATATTTACAAATTTTATTCTAAGAAATGCACTTTTCATGTGATAAAGGCAGTTTGCTTTTGTTTGTTTGTTCAAAGAGAAAGAATATAGGAAATAAATGTTACTTTCAAGTATGAAGCAAGCAGATAATGCACCTTTATGTGTGGATATTCATCAGTTCCTGTTCTTGTTTCCAGTTTGGAGCCTGGGAAAATAAGTTTTGTGACACTAAAGAGAAATGAAAACAACAACAAAAAATCTTAGTTTTTAATTGTATTTCGATTGTGATTACTTGAAATGTGTCACATTAATTTATGATCTTGACTAATTTGATGGCTAAAACTTTTGAAAGTATTTAAAAAAATGCTTTGGAGAATAATGCAGAGATCCCCTTATTGACACAATATACATTTGACCTGTCATTCAGACTAACACTACGCAGATTCAGTAGGTTAAATTAGGGAAAGCTGGCATCTTTCCTGTAGACAGTGGTCTGCCTAATGCACAGCCACTTACCTTCTATTACACTGACATTTTCTGGCCATAAATTCTAAATTATTTTTTTTATTATTTATTTCATCTTGTTAATTCTAATTCCCACTAACAAGCCATAATAATACAGCATATAGAAAAAGTGTCTGCCTTGAGATACTCTAATTCTGAAAGTTAGGAAAAAGCTGTTTATTTCTGTGTCTTTGCTGATTTAAAATATTTTATTTACCTGCCATTACCCTTTTTTTTTTTTTTACACAGGAATCCTTCCCACTTTGCTTCCACTTGTTTTGTGGCTGTGAGCAGAAGCTTTGCTAGTTTGTGAATTCAAATGTGTTCAACACTGGAAGCCAATTTGAGACCCAGTTGCAATGGGCTAGGTGGTGTTGGTGGCAGGACACTGCTGCATATCCTGATGGAGACTGAAAATAGCTTACGTGAGCTCTACAGAATATCCCAATTGCCTTTTGTAGAAATGACAGCTCAAATAAAGGGTCATCTTGATTCTCATGAATATCATCTTACTCCCAGAGCCAAGGAAAGCAGCTGAACCAATGAGCTCTTCTCAGCTCATTCAGGTAGGCAATAGTAAGGGTGAGCTGGCAAACAAGTGGTTTCAGGAGCCCTTTGCTTTCAAAGATTTGTGGCCATTTGCAGATATTCTTCTTGGTCTGAAGAGGCTGTTTAATTTATTCTTAATTTAGTTCACAATTCTGTGATCCCTAATATTTATTTACCTGGAAGAACAGATTTGAGCTAATTCAGGAGCAGGTGTATGATCATTTCAAATTAGCAAGATTACACAGTGGTGGTATACTTGTTTGTTTGTTTTCTGCCTTGTAATCTGGGCATTATGCCTGGTATCAGCAGCCTAGATGGGTGTCCAGCCTGCATCTTGCCTCTCCTGCACCACATGAATCATTTCAAATTAGCAAGATTACACAGTGGTGATATACTTGTTTGTTTGTTTTCTGCCATGTACTCCGGGCATCATGCCTGGTATCAGCAGCCTAGATGGGTGCCCAGCCTGCATCTTGCCTCTCCTGCACTACATGAATTCATAGAATCACAGAATGGTTAGAGTTGGAAGGGACCTTAAAGATCATGGAGTTCCAACCCCCCTGCCATGGGCAGGGACACCTCCCACCAGACCAGGTTGCTCCAAGCCCCATCCAGCCTGGCCTTGAACCCCTCCAGGGATGGGGCAGCCACAGCTTCTCTGGGCAACCTGTGCCAGTGCCTTATCACCCTCAGAGTGAAAAATTCCTTCCTGACATCTAATCTAAATCTCCCCTCTTTCAGTTTAAAAAACATTACCCCTCATCCTATCACTACACTCCCCAATAAATGGTCCCTGCCCGCCACTCCCTGACAAGAGTCCCTCCCCATCTCCCCTATAGCCCCCCTTTAGGTACAGGAAGGCTGCTGTAAGGTCTCCCCAGAGCCTTCTCTTCTCCAGGCTGAACAATCCCAACTCTCTCAGCAAAATTTCTCCAGGAAATTTATTCACAGAGAGGCACTGGACCATCATTAGCACCTCTGCTGTGCAAGAGCAATTCAGTGCTCAAGCTGCTCTTGAGCAGCTGCAGTAGCGGTAGGAAGGCAGCCCTGTTCCTGGTCACAGCCATCCAGCAGTATGAGACGCCTCTGCATCAAGTGCAGCTTTCATTTTCCTCTGGGACAGTGCAGAGCATCAGGCAACATATGTGGACATTGAGTTAATGAAGCCAGAACTGGCAGCGTTGATGAAAACATTTGGTTCCAATTAGAGTTACCAACCCGCTTCTCTTGTTGCTCAGGGTTTGTGAGAAGTGGCTCTTCTCTGGGACAGAAGATAGTTATCACTGGAGTGCCACCGAGCATCAGGAAGTTCATTGGTTATAGGATACCTGGTTATAGTCTTGGTTATAGGAAACCTGGGAGCACCTAACTTTTGCTGGTGTCTTACCCATCAGCCTGGGCTTGGGAAGGTGACAACTACCTGTGTGAGTTAGGAGGTGACACCTGGCACCCAGAAGTTCTCAGCATGTATTCTTTGGTGCACATGGAGGATGTGTTGAAAGGCTGTCCTACCTCTAACAGCAACATGGTAGGGTGATGTCTTTATTCATTGTCTCCTGACCTGGCACAATTTTCCATCAGCAGGAATCCTGAGAGGAGCCGTCATGGATGATTACAGCTACTTTACTGCTATCAGCTCAGGCTGGCTGGTCTGGCAAGGCATGGGGCAGTCACATCTTTCCTATCTCCTGTCCTTATCAATGATGCTGGGCAGCCATATCAAGTACAAACCTGCTGCTGAGCCCATTTGGAGCGATGGAGTTGCTGGATCACCCCAATACTGGATGAACTTGCTTACGTCATCTGGCATTTAGCAGCAACCTAGCTGTTGCTAGAACCTCTTGCATTACCACCTCAGGTAGGGCTTCAGAATGGTTGTGCAATGTATCTCAAAGGATGCCAGAGGGCTACTAACCCACCCTCTGGACCAGTCTCCTGTTTGCATGCTGTGCCCTTCCCAAAAACCCAGAGAGCCAAATGAGCAGATGGTGGCAGGGTGGGAGTACAAGTGGAACTGCAGCCAGTCCCTCCACCAGCTGCAGCTCGCTCATTTCCCGTGAAAACTGGGAGGGTCACATTGTCAGGGACAACCTGAGTGATGGTTTTCTGCTGAGTGGTTGACAGCTGTTTGCTGTAACTTGAAATCGTGCATATGTCAGACATGAGCAGTAAATCAGCTTTTCTCGGACTTCCCTGTTCCCAGTTGTTGTTTCCCCCTGAAGCCCTTTGTATCCCGTTCTTGGAACCAGGCCCTACTGGCTTTGAAATCCCAGCTGTGCCGAGCCCATCCATCCCAGCTCTGCAGCTCTTTGCCCCAGGCTTTGAAACCTTTGAAATTTCAGCCCTCAACATCTCTGATGGCGTCCAGCCCTGCTGCGAAAAACCCCAAATAATGCTCTTGGCTGGAAAAAAAAAAAAAAAAAAGAAAGTAGAAAGTCATTGAAAAACAAAGGCAAAAAGAAAATAAAACTTTGAATGAAATGGCACAGCAGCTATTCCTAGACATGCTTGAAGAGTGGAAGATGATCACTGCCCCACTTCTTGTCTGGGATCAGGTTGTAGCAAGAATCTCATGTGGTGTCTCCTGATAAGGAGTTGTTCCTTAGCAGCCACAGAGCCTTGGGTAAGTTATTTGCTGTGGAGGTATTTAGGGCGGGATATGAAGTGGTCAGGAAGGCTACGTCTGAGGTACCAGGAGTTTCTGAGGGAGCAGAAATGACTGATGCTCATTATGGTCAACACCAGCCTCCTCTGACTCCACACTAGCACTTGCGATCTCAACAGCAGCTGTGTTTGTCACCTGGCTCCACTTTTTGGATGTCCTAGGATACTTTATTTAGTCTGTTCTTTCTTATCATCACAACCACCTCTTTCCTGTATCCACATATTCGCTGCCAGAGAACTGCCCAGCCTCTTGATTGCCGTGCACACCCTGTACTTGCTGTTCTGTTTTCTGCCGCAGTCAGCAGAATTGGTTTAGTAAGAGAATGAAAGCAATCCTTGTTCTTCCCTTAGCTAGACAGGTTGTTAACATTTCCAAAGGTTATTTGGAGGTCTGCACCCGCAGCTTCTACCCTGCCTGGATCAGCTCAACTGTTGGCAGCTTCCACGTGCATGCTCTTTGGATAAGTTGCTCCTAAGCCATGAAGGGATGGGATTGGAGTCAGTGAGGGGTGGAAAACCTATGTTAGTGTTAGACTTGGGGGAAAGGAGACCTCCTAGGATGAGTGGCAGCATCATCCTGAAGGATGAAGCATCATTTCTGAAGGATGCCTGGCATCATCTGCTTGCAACAAGGTGGAGGGTTTCCACTGATGAAACCTCCTCTTTACAGATAAGCCTCTCTCTTGATAATGTGGCAAGTGGCGGTTGCCGAGGACTGGGACTGCTGGGGGATAAGAGAGCAATACTGGGACATACTGGGCTCACAGGGGTATGACACGCAATTCAACCTGACACAAAGTAAGGTGGTGCAGGGGTCAGGGACACTCAAGGTGGTAACGGGGAGGTACCATATGGCACAAGCCTGGGACAAACCAAGGCAGAAGCCTCTTTCCACTGATGAAACCTCCTCTTTACAGATCAGCCTCTCTCTTGATAATGTGGCAAGTGGTGGTTGCTGAGGACTGGGACTGCTGGGGGATAAGAGACCAATACTGGGACATACTGGGCTCACAGGGGTATGACACGCAATTCAACCTGACACAAAGTAAGGTGGTGCAGGGGTCAGGGACACTCAAGGTGGTAACGGGGAGGTACCATATGGCACAAGCCTGGGACAAACCAAGGCAGAAGCCTCTGGCACAGACTTAGGGGTATGCGAGAGTTCGGGAGCAGCATTTCTCATGTAGCACTTTGAGGTACCATATGGCACAAGCCTTGGACAAACCAAAGCAGAAGCCTCTGGCACAGACTTAGGGGTATGCGAGAGTTAGGGAGCAGCATTTCTCATGTAGCACTTAGTTTGTTAATAAAACGCTTGGGACCAGAATGAATGCCTAAAGAATGCTAAGATAATGGTGGGCATTCTTTAGGCATTCATTCTGGTCCCAATTGTTTTACTAACAAACTAAAATAATGGCAGGGGGAAGCCTTCTTAAATACTTCTTGGAGCATTTGGGGTAGATGGTGCTGTTGGCTGCCAAGAATATTTCATTTCTCCTTGACTGTCTTTTCCATGTGGCCAGGTTTTTGTGCACAAACTTGTCCTCCACCTTAAAGGGAGTGACCTCAAGTACAACAAAGGGAAACCCTAGATTCTTTGCCATGGAATTCCTTTTCTTCTTTGAAAGTATGTGTATGTCCCCTCTCAGGAATGGTCCACCACCATAATGACAATAAACATGTCAGCACCATCTCACCTGTCCTTTCCTTTCCATTGTTGCCCCTAACCACCTTGCAGAACTTTTCAGAGACATGTCTTCCGCCATTCACTTTCCCAAGTCCCTTTGATGTCCCCAGTGAAACACCTGTGAGAAATGGTGAACTCTATCTTGATGTGCATTGCCCACAAAGGTCTGCAGCGTGGTGCAGCGTGAGGGGTGGCTCCTGAGGAACATCAGCTCTATGATTCTATGATTCTGTTTACACCCTGCATAGATTTAAGGCTTGACTTCAGTTAGCTTGGCTGTGAGTCAGGGAAAGTGCTGTGTTGACAGATCGGTTGTGCGCACACCGAAGCAAAGGCAAGGGTTGAGGAATAGGGCTGATGAAGTTATCTGATGCAAGTCAGGAATCTAGGGTAAGATCTGTGACAAAGAAGCCTGACTGGTGAGTGTCCGGTAGCGATGGCCAACACATGTGAGATTGCAAGCCTGCAGATAACAGTCAGGGATTGTTATCTTTGAACAAAATGAGCTGGGGAGAGGCAGGAGGGCATTGGAGCAGACTCTTGGGATGGCACTAACTGTGAGAGAGCCACTGAACTTACACTACAGCAGAGCCAGCTTAAAATTCTTCGATACAAAAAATTTAATCCATCAAAACTTTCTACTCTGTGTATCAGAGCAGTGCTTTGTATTAGATGGACACTGCAATTTTAGCCCAGTAGTATTTAAAATAAGGTTTACTGTTGTATTGGAGGCAAGGGTGGCACTGTAAATTCAACTCAAATCTCAAAAGCAATTTTAGTGTGATCTCTGGCCAGATGAGGGTAATCTTGTAGATGGCATGCATCTTAAGAGGTGTCTGATTAACCAAGTTAATTGTCATCCCTATGAAATAAAAGCATATGGACTTTTTTTTCTGTGGTCCGTACTGTAACATCGAACTATATACATACAAATGCATACATTACATTAGGCATGCAAATTGCCTAATGATAAGTGTGGCTAATTTGCTGTTTGTGTGTATAGATCAACATTTTTTCAGGTGCAGCTGTGAGGGTGCTTCTGAAATGTGCGAGCTCAGAGATAAACTGAATGAACCCAATCTTTAACATTCTTAACTAAAACATGTGATATGCAGTAGATTCTAATCTAATTCTAATCTACTACCTAAATTACTGTAGAGACAGTTTTCCAGCCTTATGATTTGTGCTAAATAAAGCTGGTGAAAGTAGAAAAAAAAAAAACTTTTTTTGAGGACTGAGAAATCAAATGGATGATACACCTTTTCCAATACTTCCAGCTCCAAGGAAGGCCACCAAATAGGGACCTAAAAGGAGGGTGGAAAACTACAAGGAGGGGTTCAAAACCAAGCAATGGTTGCTCAGGGACTCCCAGCACATCAGATATTGTCACCAAAAAAGCTCAACTGGATTCCACCTCTTTCAGGATATTAAATGGGCCCAAATGGGACAGAGCTGACCATATCTGACTCCACATGTTCTCCTACTTCTCTAACTTCTAATGTCCTCTTCAATTTGGCATCTAGACTTAATAAGAGTGCAAAGAGCTGTGATGATTTTAGCTCTTCCTGTAAATTTTCTAATGCTTTTTATTAATAATCACAGTTTTGGATAATCGTTGACATTTATTTAGATGATTAAGCAGATTGATTAGTCATAAAAAGATTTTAAAGGTGGAAAAAACCCCACTCACAGCAGAGGTAGGTATATGCTTCATAATTCATAGCTGAATATCTACTCGAGCAAGTAATACACTAAATGAGAAAAAACTACCAGACAGTCCCTGAAACCATATACCAGGTTAGATTTCTGGATGTATTTTTTTTCTCTAAAAAGGCAAATGTGCTTTTTTAGAATGAATAATAATATGCACATGTTTTAGAGCATGGTGGCTGTTGTCCCATTGCTTGGTGACATTACTCAACGTGCTGCTCTGCTTTGCCATCATCTCTGCTCAAACGTAGCGCGCTGTCAGGGACTGACATTACCAGGCCTCCAAAGTAGCTGCCCACCCTGACGTGTCAAATCCATGTCTGCCAACCACGGTGACGGGGTCACTGAGCAACAGCCAGCTGATCTGTCAAGCTCATGATCAGAGGAACGGGTTCACAGCGGTCCCAAAGCAGTAGAAGAAACGTCTATTAGTGACAGTCTCAGCCCTGATGACTATTTTGAACAAAAACTGCCAAGAGACTCTTGTGCCACTAAGCTGGAGAGCATCTTCCAGAAGGTGAGTATGCTCCAAAATGAATGGGAATGTGGCTACGTGGCAAGCTCATGGCAATGACTGCTGCAATAAAGAAAACCAAGGAATCTGAGCCTGAGCATCACTGTCTGCTGCCCCCACATCTGCGTCTCAGAGTTGTCTTACTTAGACATCTGTGTTCACGGGAGAATAAGTCCAATGCAAAACCTAGTATTGCTCACTTTTCTTGGTAACTGTCTTATGTGAATAACCCCCCATTTCACCATCTCCATAATTTATGCACAGTACTGCAAAATTAATTTGATTTTTAGTAAGACATTTTGGAAAGAAATCCACGTCAACGCTAACCTTTAAAATGAATCAGAAGAACAACAGCTCTCAGATAAAAGCTTTTTGGGCCGAATTCTTGAGATGTTCTAGTGACAACTACTACAGGGCACAGCTGGAACTGTGTGGCCACTTTCCTCGAGCTATTTTTTTGCCTTCCCACCTTCCATTTTCTTTTGAATGCAATGTCCTAATTGCTCCGGGCTTTGCTTTTTGAAGGTTTTCCTCCACTTTCTCTTTTGTCTCCTACATTTTCTCATGTCATATTATCTGTTACCTCTTCCCCATCAGTGATCAGCTTGCAAATAGGAGCAGGTTCAGCAGGGGACCACAAAGATTATTAGATAACTGGGTCACATGGTGTATGAGGAGAAGCTGAGACCTGTGTTCATCATGGAGAAGAGATGGGTCAGTGAAGGTATAATCATAGTCTTCGCTACTTGAAGATGTGTTCTAGAGAAGAAGGTGACAGATTCCTAGAGGTGCAGAGTGAAATGACAAGAGACAATGGTCAAAATTACAGCAATAAAAATTCCAGATGGATCTAAGGGAAAATGTTTTCTCCATGAGAGTGATTAAACCTGCAACAGGTGCCTAGACAGCCTGTAGGATCTCCATGCTTGGAGATACTCCAAACTGCTAGACAGGGCCCTCAGCAACCTGATCTAACTTTGAAGCTAGCCCTGGGTTGAGTGGGAAGTTGAATTCCAACCTAAACTATTCTGTGATTCTGTCTTCAAATCTCTTTGGGCTGCAAATGTCCATTTTCTTAAGACCTTCTTCTCACATAAGGTTCCCTTTAATCCATGCCACTCAAGCCTCCTCCCCTACCTGGTCAGCCATCAGCAACACTGGCCCCAAAGCAAAACCATGCTTTTGATTCACACACACGCTTTCCTCTCTGTGGTTTTTCATCATGCTCTCCCATACCTGGTTGTCTTTGGCCTGGAAGAAGTTACTCCAGCTCTCAGCCGCTCTGCAGGTAGTGGCTGGAAGAAACCTACGGAGCAATAAGAAAACAGAGAGTCCCAGCCAACTTGTTGCATACAAGGTTGAGCCCACCCATCCCAACTGCATCCAGGTGCTGCATCCAGTGGTTGCTTAGGACAGCACTGTCTTACTCTGTGTGCAGCTATTTCACTGATTTTTGAAAGCCAGATTTAGAAATACGACTCTCAGTATCCAATTTAGTTTAATGACAAGAACAGAAATATCATTATGAAAAACCCATAAAAATGTAACAAAGGTATTGAGATGCATTTATTCTCACCCAAATACATCACTAAGGCAAAGTGTATGAAAAAAACCCCAGAACTATTAATTGCATAGGTCTAATCTTTCCTGACAAAGGAAAACTTTTGTGCATAGCAGTTTTGAAAAGAGTCCAGGTTTGACTACCAACAATGATATTAACTTGCTATTATGGCATGTAGGGCAAAGTTAAGGCTACTTGCTAATTATAAGTACACAGAGAGGTCTAACAAGCTGATGTTTCCTGAAAGAATTAGCCCAGAATAGAAACTACTTAGAATTATAAAAATATTAAATTATAGCACTTAGGAATGTTGTTGGCCAGACAGATCCCTCAGGCATGGCAGATAAATTCTTCAAGGACCAAGTAGTCCATGTACTTTTGATCTTGTGGCTTCCCCGTCATCTATGCAGAGGAGAATAAATGAAGATAAACAGGAACCAGCGTGGGCTACTTTTTTAAAAAGAGGAACACCGAAAATCTCTGTGAAGGAGTCCCACAGGACTCCCACTGCTCAAAGAAACTCTCAGGTTGAATGAGACAGCCAGAAAGAAAGAGGGACTCAGTGATGCAGAGGACTTCTCCACTAAGCAACCACACTGTGGTGGTTATGTGCCAGGAGGGAGCTGACAAGGATCTCCCAAGACTTTGTGGACCCTTAGATGGGGAGTGTGTGAAGGGCTAGGGCTACAAAGATGATTAGGGGCCTAGAACATCTCTCTTATGAGGAAAGGCTGAGGGACCTGGGTCTTTCTAGTCTGGAGAAGAGAAGACTGAGGGGGCATCTGATCAACGCCTAGAAATACTTAAAGGGTGGGTGTCAAGAGGATGGGGCCAAACTCTTTTCAGTGGTGCACAGTGACAGGACAAGAGGTAAAGGGCACAGACTTGAACATAAGAAGCTCCATCTAAACATGAGGAGGAACTTCCTTCCTGTGAGGGTGGCAGAGCACTGGAAGAGGCTGCCCAGGGAGGTGGTGGAGTCTCCTTCTCTGGAGACATTCAAAACCCACCTGGACACGTTCCTGAGCAACCTGCTCTGGGTGGACCCGCTTTGGCGGGGGGGTTGGACTAGATGTTCTCCAGAGGTCCCTTCCAACCACAAACAATTCTGTGAATGTGATGAGGTCTGAGGGGACACCAGAGCGCCCAGCTATGGGGGGAAGCTTCAGCCAGGTTCCTGGGACTGCTCTTCTGGGTGTCACACTTGCGAGGGGGAGTATGTCTGCCACACTGTGCTGTGGCAGGCCGTGAAGGCAAAGCGAGGCAGATGTTCACAAGGCGCAAAGATGTCTGTAGGACAGTCTGATGATTATCGTTCAGCCGGCTGTTGCGGATAACGAAGGCTATGCAGAGGAGGGGTGTTCACCTCAGCCTTGGCTCCAGGGTGGTCAGGAAGCACCTGCACAGGACAGCCACAGTATGCACCTACCTCTGCCAGCAGCTGCTGGCAGCCTTCTGAGGCTGAGGACATCAGCCGGGACCAAACTGCTGTGCAGAGGAGTCGTGCAGCATCTCCTAGAGACTTGTGCAACCACAGGCACAGGCAATGGCTGCTGGGAAGCAACACCATGTCACCTGCCTCAGTGCTGCCTCTCTGTAGCTCCAGGAATCACAGAATCCAATGGGGCTGGAAGAGACGTCTGGAGATCATCTAATCCAACCCCCCTGCCAAAGCAGGTCCACCCAGAGCAGGTTGCACAGGAACTTGTCCAGGTGGGTTTTGAATGTCTCCAGAGAAGGAGACTCCACCACCTCCCTGGGCAGCCTCTTCCAGGGATCTGCCACCCTCAAAGTAAAGAAGCTCCTCCTCATGTTTAGATGGAACTTCTTATATTCAAGTTTGTGCCCATTTCCTCTTGTCCTGTCCCTGGGCACCACTAAAAAAAGACTGGCCCCGTTCTCTTGACACCCACCCTTTAAGTATTTACAAGCATTGATCAGATCCCCCCTCAGTTGAAAGGACATTTTCCTTTGTTTCTTTATCATTCTCCTGTAAACAACGATGTGAGCCCTGAGGATGGTTTGTGCTGTACTTAAGGAAGGGGACTGTAGTGACTTCCATATAAGCCATCCATGAGTTTCTCTGATGGTGGTGCATTTTGGCTTGACTGAAGGAGGATAGATAGGGACAGTGGGCAGAGAAACATGCACTCTCTCAAGCCAAAACCAGCCTGTCACTCCTGAACATGCCACTGCACAGGCTTTGTAAGTATTATGCTTCTTGACATCATCCAGTACGTGCATTACATTGAAACAGGCTTTACAACAATAAACAAACACAATGATAAATGCAAACACTAACAGCAGCATAACCCCAACTCTCTTTCCCTTCCCAGCTTCACTATTATGAGGCAATTAAACCTTTTCGATTAACGACTCAGAAAATACTCACTGTTTTTGTGAAGTGTCTCAACCGTGTGAGTCATCAAAGATAAAGGAAGCAAGTACAACCCTAAACTGGTGCAGTAGTTGTGCTCTGAAGGATGAAGAGAAGCAGAGGATTACAGTGATTACACCAGACTCGGCGATGAGGATGTAACAGAAAATTGGTTCCACAATTACCAACAGCAGGCACTGAAAGCAGGTTAGTAGGTAAACTAAAGAGGGTTACCAGCTATTACAGAAGTAAAAATACCATCTGGAAGAAAGCAACACTTTCCTGTGGCATTTTCCATAGCATATTTTACAAAGCCAGCTAGACCAAAGGTTTTAGAAACCAATTGTGTGGGAACTGTTAGGAGAGGAAGATAAAGTTCAGGTAATATTTGAAGAAAAGCAGGGAAAACCCAAGTTATTCTGGAAGGCTATTGAAATTAAAAAGGAGACAAAGAAAAGGCTCTACACTACTAGTCTAGAACAGCCTCAAGAGAGGCTCCAGAGCCTGAAGCCAGATGAAAGAGCTCAAGGGTTAGAAGGGCGGTGAAGAAATTGTTAGTAACCTTTATATTCTGGTCAAGGCTAGAAAGTAGTGTTTCGACTGGTTCCTGGAATTAATAGGTTAAAGCTATTTCACCCACAGCAGCATTAGTTACTGCAATAGGACTTTGAGGTTTGGAGCTGGGGCTTTTTGAGGATAAGTAAACATACATACATGTCAGTCCAGAGACAGTGCCTGCCCCAGAGACTTCCCAGTCTAGACGCAAGGCATGAATCCCGATGTGGAGAGCAGATAGGGAACACAAGAAGTGTTGTTGACAAAAAGAGATTTGAAATAGATGGCACGGGGATAGGGCAGGAGAATTGGTGATTGAAAAGTGGAAAAAAAAAAATTGCCAAACAAAATGCCTGCTGCTACTATACCTGTGACCAGATCAGGAAAAGACTCAAAGAACAAGGGAGTGGGAGAAGTGTGTATGAGAGGTGTGTAAAAGAACTTCAGGAAACTTCTCACCCTGGGTAAATGTTGATGTAAATACCTAACAAAACCACAGAGCCCCATCCTTATTGTCCTGCCTCCTGAGGCTGTATCTGTAAGGAAGAGAGGGGAAGAACAATGCCAGAATTAAACATGACAGCAGTTAGACACTGACTTTTCCTCATTCCACTGTGAGATCATGAAGTTATGAGACTTATTTATTGACAGATTGGGTTCCTGGTAATTATTGATTTGGTTTATTGAAACCACCACCAGAACTGAAGACTGCTATTTACTGTGTAAACACAGAAAGTCATTTTCTGACACTAAGTAAAGGGCAATAATAATAATAAATACAGTAAGTGGTAATGGAAAATGAAATAAAATCCTCTGTACCTCAGTAACACATCACCATTCAATTTTCATCAGCTTCTGAGTGTCACAGTAGGGACAAGTCTTGAAAAGGGGTTTTGAGGAGGGAGATGAATTTCAGGACATTGCAGTTATTTAACATTAAGTGATGCTTCTGAAATTGTCAGGAGTTATTACTGGAAGTTAGGCTTTGTTTATTTGTTATCTCTCCACTAATTCACTTAGTCTGGCATCATAAATCTGTCTGTTTAATTTTTGGTGATTATGTATGTATACACACACATGCAAACTGTCTCTCAGGCTTACTCTAAGATTTCTGACTAGATGTTTATCTATTTGATATCAGAATTTTTTTCCCAAGGCCTTTGGGTAAGGTAGAATTGACTTTTGACAGACCTAAGATTCAAAGCTCTGTTTGTACTTGCAGATAGAGTAGAAAGAAGAAAGCTTTTTTTTGGCCAGTTTTTCAACTTTTCTTTCTTTCTCTGTTACTTTTAAATATTCCAACTCTATGATCAGAATTATTATGTTCTGATTTATTGTCTTCTTTTGTTGGGAGTAGGTTTTGTTTGACTTCAGTTATGGCACTCTTACTGGCACACCCCTTATCCAAAAGAAAGAAGAGAAATCTCTTAGAAATTCTTCTACTGGCATTCAAGAGCTAAAAAAAATGGTTGGGGGACATTAGTCTTGAAACTGTGGGTAAGAGAAAGGACTGCTGGCACCGAAACTCCCCTTCCAGGTCTTTTCCAGGAAAAATCCAGTGAAGACTCATAGCTACGCTCTCCCTCTGATGCTAGTAACTCTTGAAACTCCTCCATGAAGCAAAAGGCTCCAGAAAATAACATCAGCTTCTCTAACTTCCCTCAGGAGGCTTTGCTTTTGAATTCTCTGTCCCTGGCCAGGAGGAGACCACAATCTGTCTGTCCATCTCAGTACTGAGGTGGGCAATCACCTCAAGAGATGACTTGTGACTTCCCTCTCCTGATGCAGGAGGGGATCCAAGCACAGAGGAGTGCCCAGACAGGACCCCACTGCCACTTTCTTCCCTACTTCACTATTTATGTTATAGTGAAAAAAAAAAAAACTACATGTAGAAGTTAAAGAAACTGCACAACGGTTACAGGATGTCCTGTTGCATTTATCTAGCAATGCAGGCGAATGACTCACCCAAAATATTTGATGATCGGAAACTATTATGTTTTTCTTTCTTTCTCACATTTCTTCCTGAAAATATAAAGCATTCAAACCCTGAGACACAGTTAAAGGCGACATCTTAAAGCTTTATGAATTCAAGGAAAGAATAAGGAAACTAAGTCTGTCTTTGAAAGCTTATCATCGTCCAGAACCAAAATATTTGATGATCGGAAACTATTATGTTTTTCTTTCTTTCTCACATTTCTTCCTGAAAATATAAAGCATTCAAACTCTGAGACACAGTTAAAGGCGACATCTTAAAGCTTTATGAATTCAAGGAAAGAATAAGGAAACTAAGTCTGTCTTTGAAAGCTTATCATCACCCAGAAAAAAATCACATGACAAAAACGTGCCTGCCCATCTCTGAAAGCTGCGTTACAAGGAAGCAAATGGTATCATCCAGATCACTGGGGAAAAGTCTTGCCCAGAGAATATTCTTTGACATGGATTATATAATGAATTTATTATTCTGATTATTTTTTTTTTTAAATAAAGATATGTCCATGACTGGTTAATCCTGCCACCCATGATTCACACCAGCATTAACAACCCCAAACTATTCCCAGCTTGTGTTTTATGGGACCCAGAGCAAGGTTACTCACCTATGAATGTCCAGGCTGTATTTTGTTGGCACATGGCCTGTGCACAGCTGTGGGGACGCTTGGTGTCTGCTTCCTCCCTTTGTCACATCTCCTCTGGACCAGCCTGGGAGGGGGGAAACCTGAATCCCAGGTCCCCTGCTCCCAGGGACATTTAAAGCAAATGGAGATCGGTTATGAAGCCTGGTTGTGTGTGGCCCTGGCCACACCTGTGCAAAAGAGTTGGAAGTCCAACACAGACAAGGAGAGGAAATGCAGTTCTTCTCATTTCATATAGAAAAGATGGAGGAACTGTTCCAGTGACTTTCCCAAAGCCACGCAGGAGGTCTCTGAGAATGGAGCCTTCTTCCATTGAGTACCAGTAAGGAAGAAGAAAAGCCCATGAGCCCTTTATTAAAGGTACAGAGAGAACAAGTCATGCATAAGTTGTGAGAATATGAGACACACGTTGCTGTAGGCTGACTATCAGCACACACTTTTGGACCTGTAAAGGGGGAAATAAAAGAAATCATAAACGTGGCTGATTGGGGATGAGAGCAAAGACCATCAGAGGATATTTCACTAGGAACCAATTTTTTGTGTGGTTATGTCTAAGAGGCAGCTAAGAAACAGTAGGCATGTGAACCCAGGAGAAGGGCATAAAGGGTCAGAACGGCCATCAGATGATTTTATTTACCTTCAGGATTTAAGATTGTCTGGCCTCACATTTTCTCAGCAGCCACAAAGCTAGACATTTACATGTGATTTTTTCATTGTGTTAATGAAGTCGAGATTATCATGTGGTTCCTCGATTGCCATCAGCCGGAGAGCTAAGAAAACATCAGATCCCATGACATTCACGAGATTGTGAGAGTTGATAGGACTGGCTCTAAGCACACAGAATTATCTCTACATGCTAAGCTTATTTTTCGGTACTGAGCAGTCAGCTATTTCTGAGTAAACTTTCTACCTCTCTCTCTTGCTTACAAGAAAGAATTTTTCAGTGCTATGCAATAGAGAGATAGGAAATGGCAGTTCCTGTCCCAGGGACAAGGCAGAAAAAAAAAGGTGGGAGGCAGAAGAAGAACAATTTAAGCAGCTCAACAGCTTGGCCAGACACCGAGCTCTGTTCTGCCTTTAAATTCAGAGCTTTGGACACCAGCATCATTTACTTAGAAGATATTGTTTTATAAAAGTCTGCTGGGTTATACAAAGAGAAGCATAACTAAAGGCAGTCTAAGAATATCATACTTAAAACTCACAAAGTCCGTGTCTTAAAAAAGTCCTTTTATGGGCCTTTTCCAAAATAATAGCTCCCTCAGGCTCAAATGCCTCATACCCAAGTAAAGGTTTTGTTTAATTCATAAAGAAGCTGATTTGTCTGCTAGATTGTTTCCCATGGATCAGCCTGTTTGCAAACACAAAACATACCGGCATCCAGCTGGGTGTTACTGCTGCCAATTTCAAGACAATAAATGGTTCAGTACAGAGCAAAATTCAAAACTTTTATTCCACAGAGCAATAAAAGCAGTAGACATTCCCTACTGACGCGCTGCCAGAGTAAATATTACCTACTGTATAAGTTTCCATCCAGAGCTTTCATCAGGTCAAAGTACAGCCACAGACATTATCAAGCTTTACGCTGCATTAAAAGAGTTTTCATGAATGATTGAAAAAACCCTTTTAATTACATTTTCAAACATGTTACTTATTGCATCTTAACAAGCTACAATCTCTCTCAACAGCAGCGCATAACGGGTTGGCATCATTCTCCTGAAGACAGGGGGGCTTTTTGGGGGACAAAGCCTTCAGGGAAGAGTTAAATGGCTTCTGTGGCTTTTCTGGCACCTGGAGACAGTGCCCAGCACATAAAAAACAAGGGGAAGAGTCTGAGTTCAGCATGTCTACAAGGTGGGCCTTGGCAGCAGCCAAGCCAGGAGCAGGGTTCTGAGCTCACCATTATTCATAGAATCATAGAATGGTTTGGGTTGGAAGGGACCTCAAAGATCATCGAGTTCCAACCCCCCTGCCATGGGCAGGGACACCTCCCACTAGAGCAGGTTGCTCAAGGCCACATCCAGCCTGGCCTTGAACACCTCCAGGGATGGGGCATCCACAGCTTCTCTGGACAACCTGTTCCAGTGTCTCACCACCCTCATAGTAAAAAATTTCTTCCTGATATCTAATCTGAATCTTTTTTCTTCCAATTTTAAACCATTTCCCCTTGTCCTATCATTACCCTTCCCTTATTATTTGGTTATTGTTTGCTTTATTAACACACCCAACCGCAACAGGAAGGAGGGTGTGCTGGTTGTATGCAGGCAGGTGGACCATCAATAAGCTGGGTTAGGGAGCCATCTCCTAGGGTTGGTGGAAACACTACAAATAGACCTGCTAGAAATCAAATAAACATGCTAGAAATAGGAGCATTTGTATATGTTTTCCTTAAAAATAAACCCAGTACGTCCTAACCTTGTAGCATGTAGCAAAAATTCAGTTTGGCTCCTTCTGCATCCTCAGTGAAGCCAGGCACCAGCTCACAGCTTCATCTTGCAGACGGAGCACGACGTCCTGTGTGCAAATACACCCAGGCAGCCATCAGCAGCCCTGGTTCTGTCCTGAGCTCCAGTACGGCCATCGCATCTCTCCCCATGCTGGGGGTGAAACAGAGGACGTGTTTCCTATTTGAGTCATTTCAGCTGCTGCACAGATAGAACACCCCATATCAGCTGTGAGAAAAACCCAGGCTTTGTAGTGAGCCTGGAAGGTAGAGGGTCTCGGCTGATGGCAAACCCAAGGTGTGAAGGGAGTTTCACACCTGATGACTTGTCATAATGAGTATCTGCCAGCAGCTCCTTGACTTTCATGCTGTAAGAAAACCAGCTGAGGTGCTTCGTCTGGCAAGAGGAGAGCAGCAAAATTCTGGCTAGTTAACAAGGTCTGGCAAGAGGAGAGCAGCAAAATTCTGGGTAGTTAACAAGGTAAACAGGCTGTAGCTTCTCAACGATACGCATGTGTGGTCTGGTGAGGAGGACAACGGCCTACCTAATGAATATAGATGACTGAACCCCAGTTTGAGGGCTCTAGGTATCTCCTAATCATTACAAAGGCAGCTTTTGATTCTCTCTGAGAAAATTCTATTCTCCAGGCAGGAGATGAACCATAAAATACATATGGAGCCTCCTAGAAAAGGCTTTAAAATAAATTAATTTGGTCACTTCTATTAGATAATCCAGTCTCTTCTCCTCGGTTCAGTGCAAGTCCTTGCAGCCCATCTTCTAAGATTTCAGCTGGTCTGGATTTTGTGTTTTCTTTCTTTGGTTTGTTCTTCCTTTGAAATGTCCCTTTAGAGCTTTCTCTAGTGAAATACCATAAATTTTTCAGGAAAACATTTTTCTGGTTTAATAACATACTTTCAGCTGTTGTTGCATCCAGCAGTGCCACACTGTCGAATCCTCCCCTCTCTTTGCTTTTATTAACTTGCTCTTTTACTTTCCTTCTTTTTAGGTCAGACCCTGATTTTTTTTTTAATTTATTTTTTTTTTTTTAAGGCAGTTTTTAAAAGCAAGACTTCTCTGCTCTACCCAGCTTTGTTCTCAGCTAGATGGGCACGCACGGCATTTTTCAGGCGGCTCCGTGCCGTAGCCTGGCAATGATCTAAAATGTCCTCTCCCAGGGCTGGGGAATGCGTGCACAATTGGTAGGAAACGTAAGAGCAGCCCAGGAGGGGCTAATCCTGAAGCTGTGCATTAGGGACGCTTCCAGTAAATGTGCTCCACAGCAACATGCCAAGGGATGGGAATTGCTTAGGGAATGCGTTTTTATTTCGGACAGAAAGAAGCACTCCTTTGCAAGATGGATCATTGGGTGGAAGAGAAGCTCTGAAGGAAGGACAGGAGCGAGCCACAGAAGAGACAGGAGCAGGAAGGATGGTCTTTGGGACAGCAAGTGTTAAAACTAGGAGGTTGTAATCTATTTATGGAAAAGAGCTAAGAGCTTTGTGTATGTGGTAACCAGCCCCAGCTCTTGGAGACATTGAGGTGGCAGAATCAAACTCAGAATGCTAATTACTGTAACTGAAGAATGAGTATACTTATTATCTGATATAAAGCAATTTTAGAAACACCCACAGTTTTAAAATAATAGTAATAACAGTAATTGAAAACATGAACTGACAAGTCACTACCAACCCATTATATCACAGCAGGGTGGAAGAGGCTCGTATCCGTACAAAGCACCCTTCTGTCAATCCTTGACAATTATACACACCCCAACATGGTCTAAAGAGCTGCTGCAGAGACGGCGTTAAAATATGCCACAGACAAATTGTGGTGTTTCTGCTAGGTCTTTTTGTTACTGGAGTAAGGTGGAACTCAAAAAAACCCATCAGTAGCTGGCTCCAGAAAGGCACACCAGTTTGTCCAAACAGGTTTGTCCCTTGGTGTAAATCGAATTCACTTTTCTGGGCTACCTGTTTTCACTTGGACATGGACAAGGGGTCTTGTACTTCTCTTATTTGCTCTCATATGGGATAAGAATAAAACTCAAGGACACCAGAAGATAAAAGACCAGCCCTGTTTATCCCACAGAGGAGCGATTCAGAAAGTGTGTCCCACAGAGACCTGTCACTTGAGCCAGAAGTCTCAGGTGAGCACCCTCTCCCCAGAGAGCTGCAGCTCGTCCTTGACTGCATGTCTCCTGAGTCAAGGCAGGTGAGGTGAGGGAGGGGGATATGAGTCCCACGTGGCTCTCTGTTTCCTCAGCCTGCCTCGAAAAGGGAAAAAAAAGTAAAAAGTTTTGCAAAGAAGCAAGACACTTAGTCAAATACAGACTGGACACGGTAGGAGAAGGGAAAAAAAAAAGCTTTATTTATTTTCTTTCAGCCATTCTTGTCCTCATTTCATGGAATTCAGTTTTTGGACATAGTAGCATAATACAACTGAGAAAACAGCTACGTAAAAATTCCCCCTCCCTATTCCACATTGGCATTCGGCAGCTCCAGGATATCTTATCCTCTGGCTGCTCCTGGAGAGTGACAAGCAAAGGAAGCGGGAGGAGAAAGAGAGACCATATTTGCATTCCTTGCGCTTTCTGATTTTGGAATTTTAATCTGATATAATCTACAGGATGATCGCAGTCTCTAATTAGCCCCAGAGCTAATGAGCTGCAAGAGCACTGTAAATCAGCTTGCCTTCCTACAGCCCTTCTGTTTGCCCTATGCCAAGAGCACCTCAGCCCCATCCAGCCTTGCTGCTTCCTCTGGATTTGAGCAACCCGAGAAGATCAGATCGATCGGGACCCTCGTCCTGTTTTTTCAGTGGCACAGAGGCAGCTGGGGAACTGGGGCCTGACTTTGTCAGCATTTACTCATGAGCTGGCACACCAGGGCTGTGATTTTATAGAATCATATGGGACTGAAAGGGATCTCTGGAGATCATCTAGTCCAACCCCCCTGCCAAAGCGGGTCCACCCAGAGCAGGTTGCACAGGAATGTGTCCAGGTGGGTTTTGAATGTCTCCAGATACAGAAGCCACCACTTCCCTGGGCAGCCTGTTCCAGGGCTCTGCCACCCTCAAAATATAAAATCATAGAATCGTCTAGGTTGCAAGGGACCTTAAAGATCATCTAGTCTAACCATCAACCTAACTCTGATAAAAAATAAATAAGACATAAGCAATAAAAAAATCACTAAACCATATTCTTGAGGACCATGTTAACCCATAGTGTGAACACCTCCAGTGATGGTGCTTTGTCTACTTCCCTGGGCAGTAAAGAAGTTCCTCCTCACGTTTAGGTGGAACTGCTTATGTTCAAGTTTGTACCCATTTCCTCTTGTCCTATCCCTGGGCACCACTGAAAAAAGACCAGCCCCATCCTCCCGACACCATCCCTTTAAGTATTTGTAAGCACTGATCAGATCCTCCCTAAGTTTTCTCTTCTCAAGAATAAAAAGACCCAAGTCCCTCAGCCTCTCCTCGTAAGAGAGAGGCTCCAGCGCACAACACGGTTACCCTCTGCTCTCTCCCCATGTCTTTCCGGCTGTCTGCCATCTGGCAGACCCCCTGCTCCCATTCGCAGGGCTCTCCCTGAAGAGGGTGATGGATTTGCTCACCACCGGCTGCACAAACACACACATTGTAGGGGGCTGGCTGCCTGCCTTCCCCCCACAGCCTCTCCTCGTAAGAGAGATGCTCCAGCGCACAACACGGTTACGCTCTGCTCTCTCCCCATGTCTTTCCGGCTGTCTGCCATCTGGCAGACCCCCTGCTCCCATTCGCAGGGCTCTCCCTGAAGAGGGTGATGGATTTGCTCACCACCGGCTGCACAAACACACACATTGTAGGGGGCTGGCTGCCTGCCTTCCCCCCACCACAGGGTAGCCCACCCGTCCCCTGCCTCTCACCCCGGATGCGTAATCAGTTTAGCGTACGATAATAATTCATTCTCGCTTCAAAACAATCTTGCCCTACTTGCTACCACTTCATTAGTTTCTCAGACCGAGTTGCATCATGTCTTCTCCGAGCTACGCCCAGCAGCTCCGCTCCCGCATCGCTGTCCCGAGTGTGGAGAGCATCCCTGGGGCCCTGGGTGCCCCACAAGATGCAGAGGGCTGGGGAGGAGGTGGAGGTAGGGTGTGAGATAACCGATCGAGATAACTGTGGTGTTTACAGAGCGGCATCCCATACTTTAGGAAAACCCAGGGTCAATATATAATTAACAGAATCACAGAATCTTCTAGGTTGGAAGGGACCTTAAAGATCATCTTGTCCAACTGTCAATCTAACTGACAAAAATAGGCACAACAAACAAGAAGCATCACCATCACTAAACCATACCTCCCAGCACTACATCAACCCGTCTTTTGAACACCTCCAGGGATGGTGCCTCAACCACCTCCCTGGGCAGCCCATTCCAATGTCTGATAACCCTTTTGGTGTAAACATTTTTCCTACTATCCAGTCTAAACCTCCCCTAGTGTAACTAGAGGCCATTTCCTCTCGTCCTGTTGCCTTGACTTGGGAGAAGAGACCGACCCCCACCTCTCTACACCCTCCTTTCAGGTAGTTGTAGAGAACAATAAGGTCTCCCCTCAGCCTCCTCTTCTCCAGGCTGAACACCCCCAGCTCCCTCAGCCTCTCCTCATATGACTTACTCTCCAGACCCCTCACCAGCTTCGTTGCCCTTCTCTAGACCCGCTCCAGCCCCTCAATGACTTTTTTATGGTAGGGGGCCCAAAACTGGACACAGCACTCGAGGTGGGGCCTCACCAGTGCTGAGTACAGGGGGACGATCACCTCTCGGGCCCTACTCACCACACTGTTCCTGACACAGGCCAGGATGCTTTCCTGGCTACGTGGGCACACTGCTGGCTCCTAATGTTTATTGTCAGATCGATCTCTGAGCCAACACCTGTGAAGGGGCAGCTCTCACTTCTCACTCACTCATTCAGAAGTGATGATCTGAAAGGTCCCTTCCAACCCAGACAACGCTGTGATTCCATGACACATTGTTTCTGTCCACAGAAAATGCCATGGAAGGGAAAGAATGGTAATTTTGGAGAGGAACAGGATTCCTCACCCAGGATTTGGGTGTTCCCTGTCCTTGTGCTGTGCCAGTGGTGCTCCAGTTCTCCACTGCCTTCTGCTGCTTCAAACCAGCCCTCCCAGCTGGGTGGGGGAACAGCCCTGTTCCCAGCTGGTGGGCTCTGCTTCCCCCAGTCCCAGCTGGGACTGCTCTTCTCTAGAGAATGAGATACTGGTGGTTTGCCAGCCAGCCTGAAATCACTCAGACTGAAATGAATTTTAAGTGAAGGCAAAGCGAAATTACATTGACATGCAAAATAGAGGCGTTCAGTTGCTGTCTGTAGAGACAGACAGACAGAGAAATAAGGAGATGTCTAGCAGTGATTTATATATCTTTTTTTTAGCTCCAGTTAGCCCTCCAGTTCTTCCAGCCAGCGAGCATCTGGGATGCTGAGCTGGAGGTCAGTCCCTGGGTAAGGCACTTCTTAACTCCCGATATCTCTAGACCAACAGTTTAATTTGGATTTTAAAGAGCACATCTTTTAAATTAATGGGACAGGGTTAGAGCTGCTCGGTGACAAAATCCCAGCCCCGTAGGCTTCATGGGCCTCTGCACTGGCTGCTTCCCTCTCCAGCTCCCTCCCTAGGGTGCTGCACTACCCAGTAACCTCCCCTGCACAGCTGGACACAGATTTTGGGATTGGAATCTGGGTTGCCCTGGATGGAAGATGACATCTCGGAAAGAAACCTGAGGCTCTCTCTCCTTGGTTACCAGGAAGGGATCTGGGGCTCACACAATCGATGGTACCAAGTAAATGTTCAGCTAGAATAACTCGGCATCAGCGAGAAGCCATGACTTCAAAACTTCTACTGTACACCCTGACACACACTGTTTATTCACAGCTCTTTGTGTTAACCTCCAATGGTTTTGACAAACACATTCTGTAGTGCAAGCAGCAAACTGCAGCATTGCTATTTTCTCTTACGACTAGAACACTGAGAGCTATCACACCTCAGCAGCTGTGTCACCGCCTCAGGCCACTGACTCATTTTGACCTCTTTTTAATGAAAAACTAACCAGGAAAGGGCAGCACGAGCACTAGCCTGCATAGATGGGGGCTGGCCACCGGCTGCACAACATCCTTTCCCCGGCTTTCTTCAGAGACCCATGGGGAGCTTGAAGTGGTTGAGATGTGAAGACGGTACCTGGTACCACCTTGCTGCCTATTTGGGTCACATTTGGGTTATTCTTTACCCCCAGCACAGGACAGCTGGCTCCCAGGTCTACCAGCTGAAGCATCTGTGGTATTTTTCCCAAAAATGCATTTTTCCTGGTGTTCTGCAGTGCTTGGGAGTCCTGCTGTGGCCAGCACGGAGCAGCTCGGGTATTTGCTTCCTCTGCAATAAACGGTGGAACACGATACTGCTGGTGGGGATCCTGGCATTGCTGCTCATTGTGCAGGCTCAAAATCATGGCGTGACACCTGTCACCAAGGTCATCTGATCACTCTTCTCTGTAAATGAAAAATAAAGTTCCCTGGATGGCCCGAAAGGCAACACAAAACTCATTTAGCAGATGAACGGAGGAAGGGAAGAGGCAGCGTTTGCTTAACACAACCCGGACTCCAGCAGGAATTCTGGCTTTTCTTAATATTCCTTTATCTAAGTTATTGCGAATTGCCATGGATTTTGCTATTCCTCTTTGCTCATGATGGCCCCGCTGTGCAAGGCAGTGGCATCTTCAGCATCAGCAAACCCTTGCAGTGACCCAGCTCTGCTCCCAGGCATTCCCTCAAACACCTGCACCAGCCTGGGCATGGCCATCTGCTTCTCCTTTTTCTCTTAAAACTCACAAACTTTCCCCAAGACTGGGTACCTATAAACCATGATCTCTTGATCTTTAGGTCTATGATCGAAATTCTGGCTCTTTTTATTTCTCACCCAAACAGTTGACTTCCAAGCTGCTCCTTGACTTCACTGCTCCTTGGAATTTCTTCTCCTGGCAGTTT
Organism: Calidris pugnax; assembly: GCF_001431845.1. Taxonomy (NCBI): domain Eukaryota; kingdom Metazoa; phylum Chordata; class Aves; order Charadriiformes; family Scolopacidae; genus Calidris; species Calidris pugnax. The sequence continues at coordinate 704,640 of NW_015090968.1, read as the reverse complement.
CCGCAGGTCCCTAATCCCTGCTGCTTGTCATGCCTGTCCACACGCTGGGCTGGCCAAATACTCAAGTTTGCTTTTCTCATGGTTCATCACTGTCAAACAGCTGCTCGTCACTGGTTCCTCCTCTGGGCTGAGTTGAGATCCTGAATCTCCTAGGGTTTTCCAAATCCTCTGTGCTGGCATAGCTCATTTTTTTTTAGAAAACTCTACCGTGTTAATTTTGCAAAACGGGCCAAATTGGATTTCTTCTTGGCAGACCTTGATTCTGCAGCCACCGCTTCCATTTGTGAACTGGTTTTCTACTTGCAAAGAGATTAAATGACTTCTCCACTTTCAATCTTTGTAACAAGTGACAATAATTTCGGAGTAGGTCATTTTCCTCGTTAACAGAGAAAATAAACACGAGAGAAGTCCGACCTTTTCCTATTTGAACTTATTTATAATAAAAGCCCCCAGTTCTTCAAACAAAGCTGCTAAGTCAGAGCAGCAGCAGAGCCAGGCAGCACAGTCAACCCCGAACGCTGAAAAATCATGTCAGCCTTTCTTCAGCTCTGTGCCTCGGGCCAAAACATGGGGCGGACCTGCCTACGAAGCAATTGCGAAATAGTTACATTTCGGACATTCTTATCTGATTTCTGAACTATTATAACGCATCCAGGTCTTGGTTTTGTGTCAGCTGGTTTTGTTTTTGAGTTTTGTTTTGCTTTCTTTTTTTTTCACTGCAAGGACCACAGGTTTATTTTTAGATGAAAGCGGTTCATATTTTTTTTTTTCTTTTTCAGACAATGCTCTTTACAAGCTGCATAAAAAACCAAATATCAGAAGACTGCCAGTAAAGACACAGAACTTGGCAGCAAGAGTGAAAGTGGACACAGTGTCTCCTGCCGAAGCTGCAATCCAGACAGCATGGCATTCCTCTCGGCAGTCTGAACACAGCTCCCTTGTCCCCATGCTCTGTCCTGCTCCCAGGACTCAGCTCCTTCCTGAGCCACCAGGAGCGTGGTGGCTACTCGCTTGTAGGAGATGCCCCATGACCACATGGGTGGTTCTCAAACCTGGCTCTTCACAGCACCTCTCCTAGACAGGGTTAATGAACACCCTGGCTGGTATTTTTCTCTATTTAGGTGAAGATCCTCCATGAGACTCGCTTTTCTTGGGAGAACTGGGCTTCTCGGCATCAAACCCCAAACCCCAGGATGGTGAGACACTGGAACAGGTTGCCCAGAGAAGCTGTGGCTGCCCCATCCCTGGAGGGGTTCAAGGCCAGGCTGGATGGGGCTTGGAGCAACCTGGTCTGGTGGGAGGTGTCCCTGCCCATGGCAGGGGGGTTGGAACTCCATGATCTTTAAGGTCCCTTCCAACTCTAACCATTCTATGGTTCTATGACTACAAGCCCTTCCCAGAGCGTGGTTTCTCCTGCAGCAGAAGCCCAGCCCCAGGGTTCACCACACAGCTGCAGCCCGGGGAACTCCAGCTTCCCCTTTGGGGATGGTTGCTTTCCAGAAGCACAGGTCTGAGCCTGAGCTGCAGATAACATTGCTTCTGCTGGCAACATCCAAACCCTCTGAGGTCCAAGAAAACCCCTTGGATAAGCCCAGCGGTGACCTGCATCCACAGAAATCGTTCCCATACTGGTGGGGAATGTTCTCCTGAGCAAACCTGCCCGTGTTTAACCTTCCCAAGCAGACTTGCAGACTAAATTCCCCTACACCGGGAAAGCAGAGTGTACAATTTGCTCCTCTTGTTTGACATAATCACATGCTGTCCCGGCGCCTGGAACAATTTAATGACTACCTTAGGATGGGTTTTGCTGTCAGATCGTAATACCTCCTCTTGCAGAGGCTCTTGCAACTGTCACCGTCGCTGTGACAGCCTGAAGAACCCCCCAGAGCTCTAAGGAGAGATGCACTGATCCAACAAATGTATTTACTCAACCTGTTTCAACCTGCAATAACTATGCAGAGGGGTATCCTCTCTGATGGCCCCTTCCTCGGCCACGTTTTTAGGATAAAAGTTTTGGGGGAAGATATTTAGTTCCTCCCAACACAGCCACCCTGTCAGCCTCTGCGCTCACGTTTACGCAATGCTGAAGCTCTGGTGATGCCACTGCACTCCTCTAACAAACCACAGGGGTTTCACAAGAGGGTTGCAGCCCAGCCTTGAGAAAAGGGGAAGAAAAAGAGCCAGAGAGAGAGCCGGGAAGGACCGTGTTGTCACCAAACCCAGACTGCCACAACAGCACTCTTTTTTTCCCCTTAGAGGCCTGAGAACCCAGAAACCCAGAGCGACGTTTCGGGTTTTTTAGGGAAGCCCATGCTGCTGGGAAGCTCTTTGAAACTCACTCCAGTTTTGGAACTTAAGTTCCCAAGGAAGAGCTCAGAGAACACATTTAGCATGAGACTTGAAGAAGGGTACACAAGGGGCTGATGGCAAAACCACGCTCCTGGTCACCCAGGGATAGCCCTGTGGTGACACTGGGTCTTTATATGGAGAAATCCGGGGCTGACTCCAAGGTTGGTAGAAGGAGAAGATGAGTGGTGAGACCCTGCTGTACGTGTCTGGGGGTGTTTGGCAGAGCTGTGTGCCCAGCCAGGGAATTCCCCGGTGTGGGGAAACCCTCGAGAAGAGCCTGTTCTCTCTCCAAGATGGGCTGGTGCCCTCCCTACCTCTGCCTGAGGCAAAACCCTGGCTGACAGCATCACTCCAGCACGATCAAAGCCTCAGACATCTTTAGGAGACACCAGAGGGCCATGCTGAGCAGAGGTGGCCACCAAACCCTGAGGTGGACGAGCTCTGTTTGCAGACTGTCTTTTCTCCTGCCTCCTCCTTGCAGGATTGGAGTAGGGTTTTCACTGCCTGGATAAACCTCCAGACTCACTGGATTCAATCATTCCAGCTGGTTTTAGCCATTCCCGTTGCTTCCTTTCAGCTAGGGAGGACTTCTGCAGCCTCCCAAGTAATAAGCCTCTTGGAAGAAGATGGTGGAGAGTTGGGGGTAAGTCTCTTCTCCCAAGCCACAGGCGACAGAACAAGAGGAAACAACGTCAAGATGCTCCAGGGAAGGTTTAAACTGGATATTGGGAAAAATTTCTACACTGAAAGGGTTATCAAACAGTGGAACAGGCTGCCCAGGGAGGTGGAATCACCATCCCTGAAGGTATTTAAAAGATGGATATCCACTAAAAGATAGACAGGGTGCAGAGGGACATGGTTTAGTGATGGTTTTGTCAATGTAGGGGTTTTTTTTGAGTACTGTGGACCACACCAAGATATTCCAGTAGCAGGAATACCAAGGCTTTTGTATTGGAAAGGCTAAATTAGCAATGCCAGATTACTTCATGCTAAGTGCTAGGACTACCTTGGTATTCGGAGGCGGGAAGACTCTCATGTGAGGGGAAGACATTTAAAGCAAACAGTGAGTACGAGGCATATGAAAGCAGAGAGAGTAAATCAAGTGAAAATGACCCAATTTTCTACTGATTTGTTCAATGAGTTACTGCAAGTAATTTTTTCCTTATGCTATTTATGGGGCTTCCCCTCTTCTAAATGTTACCACGGTCACTGTGGTGTAACATCAATTTGTTTATATAACCCCCGACTCGCACATAGAGACCCAGATGTTATTTCAGAACCATGACACTTGGGGAAGATTTTCTAAAAACTGCACATTAAAACTTCACGGCACGGTGAATATTTTTTTCACCATGGTGCTAATGGGGCCGCCCTCAGAGGAGGCCACGTCCCTGACTGTCCTACCATGAAGAGACGGTTGCTCGGCCCCGCTGATGCTCTGGGTCCCCTGCAATTAGGCTTCAGCCTTGTAACGTGCCTGTTTTAACTGCATGTTCCATCACTTCTCTTCATACCGGGCTTGGTTTCATACTGGGTTTCATAAAGATAAACCTAGAGAGATCAGAAGCTCAAGAGCACAGTG
>NW_015090968.1:668339-700699 GCF_001431845.1 Calidris pugnax | reverse complement strand
GTTTTAAATTGGAAGAAAAAAGATTCAGATTAGATATCAGAAAGAAATTTTTTACTATGAGGGTGGTGAGACACTGGAACAGGTTGCCCAGAGAAGCTGTGGCTGCCCCATCCCTGGAGTGTTCAGGGCCAGGCTGGATGGGGCCTTGAGCAACCTGGTCTGGTGGGAGGTGTCCCTGCCCATGGCAGGGGGTTGGAACTCGATGATCTTTGAGGTCCCTTCCAACCCAAACCATTCTATGATTCTATGATACCGGCCTTGGTTTCATACTGGATTTCACTAAGATAAACCTAAAGAGATCAGAAGCTCAAGAGCACAGTAGAAAGTAAAAACCAGTATGTATTTATTGCCTTTAGTCGAAATATTAGTTAACTTCCCCCCCAAAAAAAACAACAAACCCCTGCATTTTTCCTCTAGCTTATTTTGTGGCTTAAAATCAGTAAAAGACCAAACCTCTATGAGTATTTACTTTCCAGTAGCTACTTTTTAGCCTAATATATTAGATCCAAAATATTGAGTCTCCACAGGGTATTAAAACTCTGGGCATGAGATGTCTGGAAATGTATCTCAGCCTACGTTACCTTCTTTTTCTAGAATATAAAGCAGAATAACACTCTACAGAAACTCATGCCATGAGTGTTTGTTGGTTGAAATTACTGACAACAAACTAAAACTTCTTGTAGATGTATTTTAGGCTTAACAGATTGACTGATTCCCAGCCCCAAGGAACCTCACCTGCTCTGTGTGAGTGGGAAGCTGAGGGCAAAACATTTATTGCAACCGAGCAGAGCTGTATTTAAAATAAAAAATAAAATATTAAAAATGAACCTTTTGTACTTTTTTTACAGAGAGGAACAGCCATGAACAAGGCTGCCTGTTCTTATTCTTCTGCTTTTGGTGCTTCATGTGATTGCAAAGTTCAGCAGAGACCTGTAATAAATCATTCCTTTTTACCAATAAGTGCATTATATTGGAAGTAAACATTAAAACAGTAAATGTCGTACCTTGTATGTTGTATTTCAGCTTCCCCATTTTACATACTAAGCACTGAACAAAATCTGACCACTTTCCTGAAGGTAAAAGTATATTTGCTGGCATTTCCCCCCCGTAGAGCTTCCTTTTGCAGGAGCAACATCAGCAAGATCTTAAAATGCTTCTAAAGTTACTCCTTAACTTTGAGGACAAGAGAACCAGAGACTAAGACACATTGTTTCCATAACCAGGAATAAGCCCAATATAGTCAAATTTTAGGGTAGAGAGTACTGTGACACATACAGTATAAATTAATTTATTCTTCATTTGGCCTCATGATTCTTTCTTGTGATTTTTTTTGGTAGCTTGTAGCTCATAGCATCATTACATTTACGTGCCACCACTACAGTAGCTTTGGACCTCCCGTAATACTGGCCCTCTTGCCAACCTCCCCTGCCTCCAAGCAGCAAAATTCTATGGAATACTGAAATTTCCTTTACAATTCCCTTTAAAGATCGACACAGAGGCTGGCACGATTACAGCACTTCTTCCTCGCTACAGCACAGTGGCAAAGAGCAGCGATGCCAACCAGTCAAATCGTCTCTCAAAGTAATCTAAAATCCTTACCTGAAGCGTCATTAACCAGTTTAGCACTCCTTATTAATAACATTAACTGTTATCAATACAGTTATTCTATATAGTTTGGTCTGTCAGCACTAAGGTGTGGTTTAATGCTTAGTCCCTGCTGCCTTCAGTGTCCCGCTGCGCTTCAAGCAGAGGAGAAACTGCACTGATTTATTGTTTTAGAAACTGTATTCCTACACTCTTACCTCAAAAATAGGCTCAAAATTGATCTTGGGCATTTGTAAGTGCATGTCAGTGACAGCACCATATCCATGCCCTAGACACTTCTCACCTGCCTCCCCTTCTGCTTGGAGAAGTGTCCAAAAGCCACTCTTTCCCCCCAGTTCCCAAGTGGGCACTAGAAATCCTCGCCAGGGAGATCCAGGCTCCCTCTGCCCTCCCTGAAGCCTGTGTCAGCATACAAAAGACCTCAAAAATCTCCAGTGAGAAGGTTCCTCCAAAATATCCTTGTAACAGAGAGGGCTGGCAAGGAGGAAAAAAATAAAATAAGTAACAGAACCCACAAACATGCCCCGCTCTCTCCCTGGGCTGGAACAAGCTGGAGCACTCGCTGATAAGAAACATGGGGACTTTTCGTCCTACAATGGACAAAAGCTGAAAAGGTTTCCCAGTGAGCAGGGAGATGAACTGGGTGAACCTCTGGTGGTGCAGCTGACCCTCTCCAGTTCCATCCAGTTCAGATGCTTTTGTTTCTCAGGCACAGAGCGCAGCTCCTGACACAAGGGTGGCTCCAGGCTCTTCTTTTTGACCCTCGGAATGCTCCAAAGCAGAGCAAGTGCAGAAGTAGCACGTGTGTGAGTTGGAAAGAAATCCTGAACTTCCCTTCAACCGCTTGGACTCAAACCTTGCAAGACTGCATTTTATAAAGATCGTTTTTTTCCTGTATTCACAGCTCCTCTATGTTTACAATTTTGTGAAAATTATTATAAAACATTTATTGACGGCAGCAATAAACAGAACACGTTTCTGTAAACAGAAATTAAAGTGGAAAATGGCTTTAAGTCATTGTTGACCAGCCAGCTGTACAAAAGCTTAAGCAGTGCAGCAGTCGGGGAGGTTAAGAAGAATCCACACCGAGTTCAGGAGATGTCATGCCTTATTAGATCACCAAAATAAGCTGTTATTGTCTTCAGCTTGTTGTTGAGAAAATTTTGTTCGATTTCAACTTTCCCTCCTGGCCCTGCTAAGGAAGCCACCTGAAAAACAAAGAACAAAAAGCAAATCAATCACCACACAGGAAAAAGAGGTGAACCCCCCGAATCTTTTATTCGCATAAAAATTTCACATAAACCACATCTTTACTCCGTTAATACTGGTGACAATGCTCCTTGGCACCTAACGCATCGTGAAAAACAAAGAACAAAAAGCAAATCAATCAACACACAGGAAAAGAGGTGAAACCCCCGAATCTTTTATTCACATAAAAATTTCACATAAAGCACATCTTTGCTCTGTTAATACTGGTAACAACGCTCCTTGGCACCTAACACATCCCGTCCTCTTTCCATGTCTCTTCTTACTCCCAGAAGTGGTTTGTGGCTTTCTTGTGACTGAGAGGTCCCCCTCACCATGAAAACAAGAGGACTTCAGAAGTAAATACTCATCATTTCATATGCTGTGCTGAGGCTGCAGGGTACTTGGCCTTTCAGACACCCAGTTGGGGCGAAAAAGCTGTAAACTGTGCTTTGAAGGTGTCAAAAATGTGATAGGGCATTGGAACAGGCTGCCCAGGGAGGTGGTGGAGTCACCATCCCTGGCTGTGTTTAAGGGCCGTTTAGATGCAGTGCTAAGGGACATGGTGTAGGGGAGGACTTTGTAGAGTAGGGTAGATGGTTGGACTCGATGATCCCAAGGGTCTCTTCCAACCTAGACGATTCTATGATTCTATGAAAAATGCAAAGTAAAACCAAGTCCTGGACTTCGGAAGCATAAAGGTTGCACTGAAGAGGGCGAAGGGAGAAAAACCCAAATAAAACAAGGCCAAAATCCCAAACAGGATGAGAACGTCACACAAAACAGTTTTTGGTTGTTGCTACTGCAACCAAAGAAAGCAAGCTGGTGTGTGCAGCGGAGCCTCGGGCAGTGTGAGGGTAAGGCTGGGGGCAGGGAGAGCCCACCGGGTCCCAGGTCTCCTGTTTACGACCACTGGAGTGAGAATGTCACCGTTCATGCTCTGTTGCCTGAGCCCGGTGCACACCTTCAATGCTCAGTGGTTACAGACACACAACACTTTGCAGCAGACTGTGCATTTTGGACTGGAGCATGCAGTGCCCTCTCCTCTCCTGTTCCTGCTCATGATGCCCAGTGCGACCCCTCTGAGGGACAACAGCCAACCGACATAGAATCATAGAATCATAGAATTGTCCAGGCCGGAAGGGACCTCCAAAGGCCATCTAGTCCGACCTCCCCGCAGTCAGCAGGGACACCCCCAACTAGACCAGGTTGCCCAGGGCCTCATCGAGCCTCACCTTGAATATCTCCAGGGATGGGGCCTCAACCACCTCCCTGGGCAACCTGTTCCAGTGCTCCACTACCCTCACAGTAAAGAACCCCCTTCTAATCTCCAATCTAAATCTGTTCCCCTCCAGCTTGAAGCCATTTCCCCTCGTCCTGTCACTACAGGCCTTTCTAAACAGGTTCTCCCCAGCCTTCCTGTAGGCTCCCTTCAGGTACTGGAAGGCTGCTATTAGGTCTCCCCGGAGCCTCCTCTTCTCCAGGCTGAACAACCCCAGTTCCTTCAGCCTGTCCTTGTAGCAGAGGTGCTCCATCCCCTTGATCATCCTTGTGGCCCTCCTCTGGACCCTCTCCATCAGGTCCCTGTCCTTCTTATATTGAGGGCTCCAGCCCTGCACACAATACTCCAGGTGAGGTCTCACCAGAGCAGAGTAAAGTGGCAGAATCACCTCTCTGGACCTGCTGGCAACGCTTCTTTTGATGCAGCCCAGGATGCGATTGGCCTTCTGGGCTGCAGCTGCACACTGCCTGCTCATGTCCAGCTTCTCGTCCACCAGAACCCCCAAGTCCCTTTCCTCAGGGCTGCTTTCCAACACCTCACCCCCTAGTTTGTATTGGTGGCGAGGATTGTTCCGGCCCAGGTGCAGAACCTTGCACTTGCTCTTGTTGAACCTCATGAGGTTCACCTGGGCCCACCTCTCCAGCCTGTCCAGGTCCCTTTGGATGACATCCCGTCCCTCTAGTGTATCGACAACACCACACAGCTTGGTATCATCCGCAAACTTGCTGATGGTGCCTTTAATCTCCCTGTCTATATCATTGATAAAAATGTTAAACAGCACCGGTCCCAGCACAGACCCTTGAGGAACACCACTTGTGACTGGTCTCCATCTGGACTTTGAGCCATTGAGTACATTGAGTACATCTCACCAAGACAGACTGGGCAGGCAGAAGCAAGAGAACAGCACCAAAATTCAGTGTAGACTGCTTCCTCCCACACATATCATGGACCCCAAGGACCCTTGGAGGGTCCCTGCTTCACAGCCAGTCCTGGCCAGCTGCAGGAAAACTATTTCTATCATTCCCCATGCAATGAAACTTCGTGGGCAAGGCAATCAAGGTCTACAAGCCTGCAGTAGGTTCTAACTGATCTTTAAAGCAAGAAGCCCGTGACGTTAGTAGCTGAGACTTAAAAGTTCAGGTTGCATTATTAACACTTGTAAACTCCTTGGAGACTCGACTCTGTAGCGCAGGTTTAAATATAAACATGCTGAACTTCCTCTATTTTACTGTAAGTAAAAAACCAGCCTGCTATCAAGAGGAAATAACAGATCAATCTAAATTATACTTCGAACTTTTATTGACTTGCCCAGAAAATTACCGCACTTATCTAAAGCAAGCATTTATTTTTTCTGTTTTGTTTTGGGTTTTTTTTTCCCTCCCTTTTCATTTTTTTGTTTCTGCAGACAAAAACAAAAGCGTGAGCAGTTTCTTCATCCTTCAATTTAATGGTAGTGGGAAAAAAAAAAACCCTCCACCTTCTTGTCAAAGAGGAACCTGCCACTTAAGTAACAAAGCAGAAGCTGGCTGACTTAAAAATAGCACAAGAATCTGAAATTGGCAAGTGATCAGGAATGTTCATTTCCCAACTTATCTCTTCTTACTTGAAATCCTAAAAGCAGTTAACGCTGTGGTGCGATCTGGATTTTTTTCTAGGAAGGTGTTAACTTGGTCTTTTTCATTTATTACAAACAAAAGCTGGAATGTCCCTTCTGAGAAGCGCTAGAGGCTTTGTACTTTATAGCTAATGTTGTTTTAAGTATTTTAAAATATTAATTGGATTAGTCAATTTAATATAAGAATATGGAAATTACTGTCTCGAGGTTACGTGCTCCCGCTTTCAGGGCACGCTTTGTGTCAGCAGCATATCCACGTATGACTAATGCCCTGATATTAAACACAAGTGTTTGGTAAATATTTCTCTTCGAAGACCAAGTAAAACAAAATGCTTCATCAGTAACACAGGCAAATGTCACTCCTCTGCTGAGGGGTGGCATCCAAAGGTCACCCAGGAAGTTATATACGCTGTGTCTAGGCCTGAAGTGTTAAATCCAGGATAATTAAGACTAATTTTAAACAACTACTAAAGTTATTTGATAAACCCAATGACAAGAAGAATCTAATGAGCATATGGGCGTAAGCTCTGCAGGGATGGATCCAGCACCACAAGTTCCTCAACCCTCCCCCCGGGCCCTGATATTTAGAGGAGAAAAATGCAGATCCTCTGTGACCATGGTTATTTGTATATTGCTGGAGGTTGCAAATTTAATTACGTAGGAATAGCCAAGCTGACCCCTTCTGAGGAAAGTCAACCTTGACAGCTTAACAAGGGAAAACCACCACATACCAGGCTCCAGGAAGGTGCCAGCTTGGCAGAGGGACGCCCTCTAAAAATTGGAGAGGATTGAGGAACGATGCTTTGAGAAAAACAAAGGTGCTCACCTATTTTTAGAAATACTGACACACATCTCCTGTTTCTGCAGTGAGTACGGAAAGGCTTAGCTTCTTTAAAAAATCAGACAAGTCCAAAATTTGCTTATTTTGCATTTTCCTGTGCAAATTCCCTGCTGGCCATTCTCCTCATCCTCGTTTGTTCTTAGCCCAAACCTACTCGAGGTGGGGCAGAGGGAAGGGATGCAGCTTCAGCTGACACGTCCCCGCATCCCTCTCACCTGGATGCTCGGCCCCCCCTCATTTCAGAGATCACTGATGGAGAGTCCACAGCCCACAGCCACAGAAAATTAAGAATACAGCCAGCAGGTTTGGTCTCAAGTTTAAAATGGGGGACATCAGAAAAGAAATATGAAAAGGGAAAGGAACATGGCAGATTACTTCAGAAGCATAAGTTGCTTAAGGTACTTTATATAGTTCAGGGTTTTTTTTGAACTAGAAGGTTTTCCTGCTGGCCTTGCAGGTTTGTTTTTTTTTGTTTTTTTTTTTTTTTTTTTTTTTTTTTTTTTTTTTTTTTTTTTTAATCATACTGATATTTCTTTAGTAAAGTAACTTCCTATCTGTTCCAGCCACCAACTAAGGTTACTGTGGATAAAAAGCTCTATGGTCATTTTTTCCCCTCCTCCAAGACATGTTTCTAGGGTATGAGAAATTCAAGCTTTTTGGCTTAATAAGCAATCACACAAGGACACTGTGATTCACTTCATTTTACAGAACACTAGTAAAAAGAAGAATCCTGTTCCCTACCCCCAGCCAACCTAAAGGGTAGGGGAAAATAAAATCCCAAACCACTTGGAAAAAAAAAAAGCAATGGTATTCTTTACACTGAACATAATAAACCAAAATGCTCTCAGGCAGCATTTTTTGAGATTTACATCTGCAGGTGAACAATGCCACTGCCACGGTGGTGCTGCCACCCTCTGACAGGCTAGAGATTTTATTATTTATTTTTTAAAAAAACTTGAGGTAGGCAAACTACAATTCAGTATTTAAGTACTATGAGCTTTAGGAAGATTAGAAGAATTTTAGAAGTCCAGAAGTGGCTTGGTGTATGCTGGGGGTATCTTCTAGCTTTATCTTTTATCAAGGATAGAGAACAGATGTGAGTTTAAAGCCAGCTGCTTAAAAGCTGCAATTATTTACATGATGGTCACAGCTGAAGAGTACACAATTACACAATTCCATCCACTTAGAAACGATCAGCCTTCAAAACACACGGACCCATAGTCTTTCACCTGCCAACTCCCCTAATATCCAAGCATCTTAAAAATACACTCTAATTAATCTGAGTTTGTCTCCTGGCCTCTCACTCCCTGCTTTGCTCATTGTTGTATTTACTCCTAAATAAACACAACACGGCTTGGCAGCTCCCATTTGGCTACGTCTCCACTCTAAAATCACAGCTAAACAAAAAGGGCCAGCGGTAGTTTTACTAGTCAACCTCCCATCAAGTTTCTTAATTCAGAGACTACTATACTTTCTTTTATTAAACTGATCTGGCAATATTTTCTGTTCTCTGAATGACACCAGATAGAATTAAAATAAATTAATTGATCAATTTTACCTATCTTTATACTCCCTTGTAATAACTGGACTGTCAAGAACAGAAGCACAGCAAACATCGTCCCATCCAAACACTAGACTTTCAGACAGAACAAGGCTTCAGTTTCTACCTCTAGATTGTCTCAAAATAGACAACAAAGATGACATGGCATCAAAGGCATGAAAAAAAGAAAAGGCACTTTGCTTAATTCTGAGCTCAGGGAATCACTCTACACACTAGACAAGGAACAAAAGGTAATTCGTACACTCTGGCAGAATTTGGAATATAAACCAGGTCTCAGACACCAACATTTAGGACAGCAAGAGTTGCAACAGCACTGCAATTTCACTAAATTAGGCAGATCTATCACAAACAACAAAAAACCAAACAGCTGTCTCCAAAATGCCAAAAACCCCAAACCGAGGAAACTGCCCAATTATTTTTTTGTAGCAGTCTTCAAATCTTATGCACACAATAATATGCTTTCAATACACAAACAGGAAAAGGTCTGAAAAGTGACCGGTTAAAAAAAAAAATAATGAATTATCAACAGTGCACAAAGACTAATGTAAACCTTTCCCTGGCTCTTACCCTACTTCAATTTTTAAAAACATGGTATCTTGAGTGGATAAATGCAGCCTGGAAGATTTTCCTGGTGGGGATTGACTGAGTTACAAACCAATACACCACCAAGCGGACTGCTGGTAGGTCAGCTTGTGATGGACAGAACCACAACTGGCTGGTAACAAATAAATCCCTAACTAGTTTAAGTGAAGTTTAAGTTTACATAATTCCAGTCAACCAGTAGGAATCACATGGGAGAATGCCATAAATAATACAGCTAGAATGGCATATGCCTGTGAACACTGTTGCATCCTCAAGTAGTACAGTCACTGCTTTTCAAAACCACCACTGACAGCCAAATGCAGGTTTAGCCCCCCAGAACTGAAGCAGTGTGAATAAACTGCTGACTGGTGGTTTCCACAACTTCCCCCCAGCCTTTTTTTTTTTTAAGGGTTGTGAAAAAAAAAAAACCTTTAAAAGAAAATAAAAGACTCAGATGTTAAGGTGCTTCATAGAGATAGGTATCAACAAGGGTGCCACACAGGAACTATATAATAGGCACTATTAATAAAGCAATGTATTTTTTAATGTATGTGCACATACATATATACAATAATTCCTCATGATTCCTCAAGTAGAAAGAATATTTGGAAAGACTGATTTGACCTAAAAATGGAACTGTAGACATTACAAACTTTGTAACAAGTACACGCTTGTAAACAAGGAGATTTGATGCAATGAAGGGAAATGTTTCACATTTCTTGTAAAGGCACCAACCACATTCCAGCGGTTCGCTGCTCCCTCTCGAGGCACAACTACAGAAGTTCGTTCCTCCTCTTCCACCTAAACTCAGGGACTTTTGTAAGAGAATTCAAAGAACCCCCTATCTCTCTACAAGACCAACTTTACACAAAAAAGGCTGTGCCTGCAGACAAAATAAGCACTAGTTTTGCCAGAAAATCACGTGGAACAAAGCTGGATAACTTGTCTACACGTAAGGCAATGAACACGGAGTCCTCCAACAGAGCTAGGTCGTGGCCAGCTACCACCTGCTTTCACAGCAGCAGCAGGACCTCTGTTCTATCTTGGCTAACTGTAAAAAGAAGCACAGATTTTACACTAAACTTGCACTACCTTAACTGAGGGTTAAACACTTTTTATTGTAACGTTGCTTCAACTGCTGGTATCAGTCCCACCCCATCTCTCCTGTAGCCCCCTCAGGTACTGGAAGGCTGTTATAAGTTCTCTCCAGAGCCTTCACTCTCCAGGCTGAACAACCCCAACTCTCTCAGCCTGTCCTCACAGGAGAGGTGCTCCAAGCCCTCTGATCATTTTTGTGGCCCTACTTCTTTTCCTGAGAGTAGCCCATGGCCTGGACAACTGAACTGAACCCAGGTCTCCACCAACGTGCTTTTAACAACTGAGCTGTGACCACAAAGCCATGTTTTTGAGCAACAGCAGTTACTCTTCAGCCACTTGTGTAAAGGCAAACCCGCACATGTACATTAACGAAGACTTGAGAGCACATCAACAACATCCAGAGCCAACTGGAATAAGGTGTAGAGGTGGCAAGACACCTCACCCAGCCACACAGAGGTGTTGAGCTCTTTTGTAGGAATAGGTGCAGGCCTGTGGATAGTACTCTTAGATGCTTTTGTGGGAACATAAGTGAAATGTAGCTGTCTTTTCCCATTTATAAATCCAGTAAAAAGTGCGAAAGCAGAAACCTAGTAAGGTCATTCTTCACCATGGGAATTAAACATCTGATAAAACACAGTGGTTAGAAGTTTAAACTAAAGAAACTCTGCCTAAAGTTAAGGTCCCTGGTCAAAGATTCATAAGCCACTTTGACATTTCGCCAGCCTGAAATGCAAAACACAACGGAATCATCACCTGCTGTATGAATGGTGCTGTGCATAATGTAGGCTCTGGTGTATTAATACTCAGGCCAGGTGAATTTCAGCCCATTTCAGCCAGCTGTTTGCCACCAACCATTCTGTGAGCCACCCTGTGGCTTGAGACCTTGCCTGCTCTAAGTCAGACACAGCTTTTGGAAAAGCAGGAAATAATCCTGGGAAGTTCTGTGGCATGTTACAGGTGAGGAGAACATATCTCACTGCTCCCTTCTTTGCAAAAAGCTGCAAGACGTAATTAACATAGAAAATACACAGAGGAAACTAAACCAGACACTCAGGGGAATTGTTACAGTCATCTAATTACTTAAAAAAAAAATTATCAAAAAATCTCCAATACAAGAAAAACCCCACACCAGTGAAACAAATTGTGCACTTGTCAAGCCAGTGATGTATTTAACTGTCTAATCACTGCAGTGCAACCAGCCCATATGGAACCAACACAGCATCACTTGTGTGGACAGCATCAATACTCCTCTCTGGGGGCACAGCATTTGTCACTGATCTACTAATCACTGGTATTAGTGATTGCAGGCTGTACAATGATTTCCTGCAACTCCATCAGAAACTGAAATTTAGGACTCAGCAACTTAGCAGGTAAATAAGAGCTGGTTAAAATATTTTTTCTTTTATAACGATGTAACCGTTTGGCACTCAAGAAATGTACAGGCTCTGGATCTTCTATAAGAACATCCAATCTGTTGCTTTATGAAGGAACACTATCAAAACCACAGAAATAATCTACAACTCCCATTTCTCTATATATCAAAAGTACTGCAAGCACAGAAATCACCTAAAGTTCAAACTTAAAACAAAACAACTTCCTACATTCAGCTGAACAGATTTAAAAGTTTAAATTTGTGCTTATAATACTCATGTTTTAAGCCAGCCAAGCTTTCTGTAACTACCAAGTCTTTTTCCAGTAACACACCTGGTCAATGTCAGCATTCCGAGGTAGAAAATACACAATATTATTGGTGATCTTCTTAGAGAGCCTGAAAATTTCAAATGTAGAAGCCAGTAAAGGAAAAAACAGGAATGGGGAAGGAGATATTGCTTTATACTCATTCATTTTGAAAGTATGCCCCAAATTCAGTTCTTATGTAATTAAATTAGTCTTCTGAGTGTATGAGTTAGACACTCTTCTGAAATGCAGAAATTAGTATTGTATAAACGCAGAAACTATTTCAGCATTTTTGCCCAAGAAAGTAGAAAAATACCAAACCCAGACCACCTTATTTTTTAAAGAAAATTTAACTGAACTACAAAGTATTTGAGACATTCAAATATATTTTATAGCTAGTACATTGGTTCAATATTTGTTTTCTAATCCATTTCATGGAATCTCTCTCACATATGCATACAAAGATTTTCTTACTCTCGCAAATATGGCTATATTTTAACCCAAAAGGAAACAACAGAGATCATTTTTTAGCAAAAACAAACCCCACCACTGTTCATATTTGATGGAACTATTAAACTAATACCTTTCTGGATGAATGACTACTTGATACCAGTGTTAAAAAGTTAGTATGGAATTTTATACATTAATTAAAAGGTTAATATTTCGCTTGCACTCTTCTGTAATTTCCTAAGTTATAGTCAGGTGCTATGGTTGAGAATAGTTTGAGTAAGATATTCTAAATAAGATATATCTTTTATAAATCAATTACAAAGTACAATTAATGACAAATTCATAGCTTGCGTAACTAATTATTACCTATATATACACCATATGGCTATTTGATTACTTCAGGGTATTTTAACTAAATAATATAAAGGAGTTAAAACTGCTGAATTAACGCTTTAAGTTAAGAAGCTACTATAATTCTCTAAAGGATTTTTTTTAACCTTTAGAAATAAATCTTTACGTTATTTAAAAAAAATGATAAAAATATTTAATTTTAGGTGGTCAAAGTCATATAGCTGAGGAGGACTAAACAAATGTGGCACATCTGGGACTTCAGCTTCTGGTCATATCATCCCCAGTCAGCCAACTGGACATGCAAAGCCCATGTCAAGAGGGGAAGGAGAAGAAAGTGAGAAAACTGCTAGTTCTTTCTGAAAATCACAACAATGCATAACTTTGAAAGGATATCCATCTGGGCAAATCATGGTTTGGATATCGAAGATTTCGGCAGTGGCGTAGTCAGGGCCCCCCCAGGGTGGGCTGAGGAACACCACATCTGCTTTCAGGTCAGCAGCCAGCACCATGAAGTCCCCACACACAAATTCTATCTGATCTGCCACACCGTAGACTTCAGCGTTGTTGCGCGCCAGACTGAGCTTCTCGGGATCAATATCAATAGCGATCACTGAAAATGAGAAAGAGAACAAATGCACAGGTTAACGTGGACTGTGAATGCCACCCTGACCACCAAAAGGATGTTTCAGAAGGAAAGTGTTCTTCTGCAACCACCACCACAAGTCACATCTATGATTTACTGTTGTGTGGTGAGCGACCACTTCAGTTTTGTCGGTCATAGCAGACGTGAAGCTACGGTTCCTCAGAAGGGAAGGACATGGCCTTGCGTGGCAGGAGCAGAGGTTCCACTAGGAGCAGGTGGCCTGCAGTGACAAACCAGCAAGGGAAGTCACGCAGCCAAGGCTGGGAAGGCTCAGCTGCTGTTGCAAAGCTGGGAAGCTTTAGCTTCTGGCAGTCACACATCTACTACCATGACAGTCTTCCATCTCTGCTCAAGCAGTGGACAGGTAAGGCTGTCAGCCTCAGAGAGGAAGTCCTCCTCTCTTCAAACTTGGCAGGAGCTTGACAGCTTAAATGGTATCAATCAGAAACGTAACACTTCTCCTTTGTTAAAGATATCACATTGTACTGAAAATTGAGTTTTAACAAACCCACCCAACAACACAGCAAAACAGCGACGATAGAAGGGCAGTACACAATCACAGAAATAAATATTTAGCCAAAAAAATAAATAAATATTTAGCCAAAAGCTAAGTGAAATTTAGAAAATATTTATAAACTGAATCATAGCCGACCAAACTTAATGCAGTAGAAACCACCATTTGTCTCGCTCAGAAATTCCTCAGAAGCATTAGATGAGCTGATGTTTTACCGGAATGTTTCATGAGCTCAGGAATATCAAGCAGTCAATGTTTTTACAAAAAGCACTCTTAATGTTTCACTGCAATTTCATGAGTTGGCAACAGGAACTGAGTCACATGAAGTTATCATCGCTTTTCTGTATTTGGTTTGTGGTTCTGCTGCACCTTCAGGTGATCTCATTCAAGTGTTTTAAGCACTATTTGCACATAATTTGCTTTTCAGTACGTGGACTTGGTGTAACAATTGGGAAAAGCAGCACCTTTGTGGTGTTTCTGCAGGTCAGCACTGCAAACGGAACAGATCTTCACAGCATCTGACAGACTAATTGCTATGTCACGTAAAAAGAACTTTTGACTAGTACAACAGAAATCCATCTCTGACTTAAAATAGAGAAGTAGTTTTATAGGTCCTTTTCAAAAACACGAGAGTTCATATTGTGAGTCTGATGAAGCAAAAAAGCTTCTGTTGCTTCAGAAGCACTGAAAAGAAAATTTTAAAATCCCAACAAATTCAGCAAACAAAGTGCATATCCAAATTTTTAGGGAGAAACACAAAAATACAATATATACAACACCTGCTTACCCCTTTTGGAGGTCAGTGCAAACTGAATGGCATTTCCTCCAACCCCACAGAACGCGTCCACGATGATATCGCAGTTGAACGACTGGCTAACGCGGAGGGCAATATGCTCAGCTATTTTCTCTGGAGTAACAGAAAACCAACCCTCTGCAAAGGAAAGGGAAGCCGTGTATTCAGTGTATTTTTCGCCTCTTATTTCAAGGTCACCTGAATTAAAACCAGCCAACCAACCCCCCCATACAACTGAAGGTTTAGCATTAATCCGAACAATTTTGGCTTAGCACATTCGACCAGAAAATACAGGCTTTGAAGATGATAAACTCTGGTCAGTCCAGTGATTTGCAAAGCAAACAAGGTCTCACTGAAGCAAACAGATAGGCCTGAATCTCAGCAAATGCTTTGTTGAACTTGGTGCTGAGGATTCCAGCTTATCGAGCACAAACCCACTGAGACAGCTATAAAAAAACCAAACTTTAGACATCACAATTATGCTCTGGTGACAAATAAAGCCAGAAATATATTCTCTCTTATCCCACATGTTTTCTTTACAGCGATGTCTCGTCTGCCAAATAATCTACATGTTTATGTGGGAGAGCATAAGAAGCGAGAGGCTTACAAATCCAAGATATAAAAAGCAGTAATCCTAATTCCTCCTTTACCTATAAATTCATGATCTAGAAGCGGCTTCCATGCAAAGATGGAAAAAAAAAAAGTAACTCTGAAAGTCAGAATAAAAGTAGATCCATCAGCATATTTGGAAGTCTCACAAGATTATTTATAAAAATAAAGAAATATATCATAAAAATTCTGTAAAAGGCCTGAACAAGTATAATTTGGGTGGACTCTGAAAGTGACTGCTGAAAGTCAGAACAAAAGTAGATCCATCAGCATATTTGGAAGTCTCACGAGATTATTTATAAAATTAAAGAAGTATCTCATCAAATTTCTGAAAAAGGCCTGACCAAGTATAATTTGGGTACAGTATGATCTTCAGCAAACATCAGGACTAAGGCAAACAGGGGTGTCCCATGCTAGAAGCTCTACTGAAGTCCAAGACTTCTGTTTGCCTGCAGGCTGGGGGATAGAATTTATCCAGAGATGCAAAAGTAGACGCAATAACACTCCTCTTCTAAGGAAATCAGTAATAAACCGTGAGAAGGACAACAGGTTTGGATACATCTTGTACCACCAAGTCAGCATGCTTTGTGCTGAACACACCTCTGTCTAGTTTGATTCCCTCGTCAAAGCGCGAGAAGAGCCGGTAGCGCTGTGCCCAGTACTTGGCCAGCTCTGGATCAGCAGCAATCTCGGCAGGTAGAGCTCCCAGAGCAATCCTATTCCGTCTCCTCCTTTTTTTCTCCTTCTTCTTCATGGTAATTTTTTCATCCGCAGCTGGAAGACACTGCAAAAGTTCACAATCACTGTTCTTGCAGGCTAGGAACGTAGTCGGTAGGTAGGTGAGAGTTAAGACGCAAGATGCTCACGTTTAACTTTAGTATTGTTTGCCAGATTATGCAAATTAGTGGTTTAAATTAAAAAAAAGCATACTATATTTCAAGGGAATAGTGTTACCTGGCAGGTAACACTAAAAAACACTGTAACAGTCCTAAAAATCCTAACACCTTACCCATTATTTAAAAGCCTTAACAGGCTAGCCATCACCTTCAACCAACAGCAGTAAAGTCTACATAGTGAGCACACAAGTGTATCAGAGCCCAATTTAATGCCCTTATTTATATAAGGTGTAACAACCAATCTGGGCAAGAGTTTTACAGTAGAAATCTAACATAACTGAATTACTGTATAAAGGACTGAATTGTATGTAAAACCCTGAATAATCCTGTTTTTCTATTTAACACTGTAAACAGAGGAGAGTTCCTAATATGGATTTTTTTTTCCCCTAGAACATAATTTTAAAACACGTGCTCCTCAAAGCTCAGCAATATGCATCTAGGACCCAAAACCTGAGAATCTATGCATCTGCCTGAAGTTAATCACCCTCACCCTTACAGGGGAAAAAGAATGTGAACTGAGGACCTGTTAGATCACATCTAGGATCAACAATGATTGTTTATCTATAAAGAAATACTGCCACTGTTAAAGACAAGATCTGGGATTCTGGTGCTCCAGGAATAAGCTACTTCCACTAGCCCAGCTCTCAGTCAGCCTCATCACCCCTTGGATCTAACAAGTCTCTTTGAATAAGAGACTAAACAAACACCACACAACGGTGTAATTTGGGAAGGCCAGTATTAAGGTCACTGCCAATTCATTACCTTGGCTGACATCCTCTGTCTCTACCCGGAGATAATCGGGAATATCCAGGGGGACCAGCTGCCTCCCCGCACCCCGGCCATCGGAGCCGCTCGCTGCCGCGTCCCCCGCCTCCTCCTCAAGGTTACTCCCTCCAGGTTCTGTGAAGGCCACGCTGGAGGATGGTGGGTTTTGGTTTTCAGCATTCAGTGTCACAGTCTGCATGGCAATAACACCTTCCTGATCTTCTGAGTCGCTGCTCGAGGACGACGCTTCCACTTTCGAGCGAGGTGAGGCTGTCTGGGATGGGGCTTCCTCCCCAGGCTTATTAACCTGCTTCAGGAACTCCTCCACCTGTGATTGTCAAGTATCATGGATGATTAGACTGTTAACCATCTTACTTTTGTTCTGTAAAGCTAGTTTAAAAGCATTAGAGTTCAAAAGCACCTGCCATGCACACACTCTCAGCCACGTGTATTTTGAAAAAAGTAAAATATCCCCAGTCAAAACATTCAGGAGGATAAACAAGTCCCTTAACTCTGCTCCCTTTTTATAGCATTTTGAAAACAAGCTGTCTTTGGGAGCTAGATACCAACTACCTGCAAAAGAGAAATTCCACGAAATCAACTGTAAATACAGTAAATCTTCTCAAGTAAACAGTAAACAGTCAGACTGACCAAGACTAGTACTTTTTAATTAACCATCTTGTCCTTGATCTGCATTCAAAGAAACAATCAGGCAGAGAATTCTGCCTTCCAGGTTTGAATAAATAGGTTAAATTAACTTCATTCATTAGCTGCATCAGCTCCAAGATGTACCAAACATGCATGTGCTAAATGGTTCTGCTGAAAGGGGAAAGTCTGAGGAAATTTGTAACTTTTTTATTATTATTATTTACATCATTAAAGTTGCCCTTGAACTACATCGGCCTCAGGTACAAGATGATCAAGCCTTTGATCAAAAATTATAGCATTTGGACTGGAGTTCAATACAGTATGTGCTGTCACCACCAGAAAACAGTGTTTTGCACTTGGGTGTTAGGGAAGGCCAAGCATCCCAGAAGGCAGCAAAGTAACACTGAAAACCTGAAGTAGCAGATTTCAAAGAAACTCAACTAAGAGAAACAGTGAACAAGTTTTTCTACTCATTACTAATCTCCGAGTTAAAAAGAGTTATAGGTGAAAATAAATCCAGGCAGAGGTGTAAGCAAAAATGTTGATACACATTAAGACCACAGAGTTACATGAAATACACTAATTTATACAAATATTTTTCTCTCACTGCTGAAGTGCCAGCACTAAAACAAATGCCCTCACATGCATTTTAAAATCAGAGACACTTTTAGTAACTTTAGAAACCTACACAGACACACCTCCAAAGGAATGATGCACCCAGACCTTAGGAGTGACTTTCACATAACTTCACCATTAAGGTCACATTCCTCTTAATATAATGCCAAGAGCCCACCAATGCCTTTCCATATCCACCCTAAACTAACTACTTTTCACCTAAGCAAGGAAATTAAAAAAAAAAAAAAAAGAGCAGTGACAATTAAAAATGCCACCTATTCTGGGCAATTAATTTTTTCTCATGTTTGTAATTCAACAACAGCTAAGGGAGCAGATAAATCTATGAATCACAGCAACACTAACAATTAAACCTACCTTCTTCAAAGTTTTATTTTTCTTGAACGATGTTTCAGATCCCTCTGTAAAGAAGATGTGGGTGTTTTTGCTCTTCCTTGGTTTACGCATATCCAAGAATCTGGACTTGAGTTTTGCTTTTTTCTCCAAGTACTGCACGCTTCGGTGGGTGAAATCTGGAATTCCACCATACCTGAAATTTAAAAAGGAAAAAAAAAAGACAGACAAAAAAAAGACCTGGTTAATTTCCAGTTTGGAAGCTTTAACATTAATGTTGACATCTACAAAAAATTTAGACTAAATTATTTCTTTATCAGACATTTGCTCCACTTTTAAAATATGACACTTAATGTAGCTGCTAAACAATCATAGAATGGTTGAGGTTGGAAGGGACCTTGAAGATCATCGAGTTCCAACCCCCCTGCCATGGGCAGGGACACCTCCCACCAGACCAGGTTGCTCAAAGCCCCATCCAGCCTGGCCTTGAACCCCTCCAGGGATGGGGCACCCACAGCTTCTCTGGGCAACCTCTTCCAGTGTCTCACCACCCTCACAGGAAAGAATTTCTAGTATACCTTCAGGAAAACTTTTAAATACTTTCATTTGAAAATGTTTACCTAAATTGGTTTTAGATTTATATTTTTTTTTCTGTTTGGTGTATAACCTTAGGTAAAAAAAATTTGCCAGACCAGCCTGAAAAATAGGAAATGAAAAAATATCTTGATTAGTACAATAATACATCTTTTTGTGGCTCTAAAGAACCTCCAAAACAGCTAACTTTTGTCTCCTGGCAAATGCAATTTAAAAAAAAAAAAAGGAAATAAAGGAAATATGGGAAATTCACTTAAATAATTTTTATAAAGTAGAACAGAGATTGTCAACTACAAAACATACTCCTCTCTGAAATATATATATATGTACTAACCTTACGTCTTGCAGAAGCGCTAGACATAAGCTACAGTTCACCCTATGATGTCACTTGTGTCACTTCTGATGTGCCCTACGATGTTACTCCTATAGCACTGACCACCACGCCTTTAGCTCATACCACCAAAAATAAAATTTCACTGGTCAACGCTCTGGCAACACTTTATTAGCATAGCAACATTTTACCAGTATAAAGCAACCTTATTCCAGTATGAAGCAGCTAATAATTACAATCTAAGTTCACAGGACTCCAAACTGCAATGACTATTCATCATCAGAGCCTTTAAGCTCTAATTTAAGTAGCTAATGAGCCATTTAACATTTAAACAACTGCAAGTACCTTACAAATTGCACTTCTGTTTCAAAGCACTTCTCTTGTTCTTTAATTAGCCTGGGTAACTTTGCATTTCCCTCTCTAGCCAAAGGATAACAGTTTTATTAAGAAATTGGGAATCATCTTCAAAAGTTTAACAAAATGGGAACGGAGATGAATGGTCTGTTTGAATAGTAACAAGAGAGGTGACTTATGAAGAAACCCCAAACTCCTCATAAACAATTACTTTTGTCCCGTGCCACACTTGAAACCCAAGACAGAGCAGGTTTCCTCAGGATCTTCCACAGGGTTCTCATCCACATCCAGTTCATGGCTAGGAAAAAAATGCAGATGACAGAATTACTTACTGTAAAAAACACTGTTTTTACAGGTATACCATTAAGAAACTCAGGTATTGAAAACATTTGAATGTGGGCTTCAGTAGGTTCTTCCACACACCGATGAAACCAAGCAAGGGAAATAACATCAGACTATTCACATACTTTTTTTCTTAGCCAATTTTAGAAACATAGAATAGATAGAGTTGGAAGGAACCCTAAAGACCATCTAGTTCCAACCCCCTGCCACCAGGAAGGACACCCTCCACTAGAGCAGGTTGCTCAAACCCCCATCCAGCCTGGCCTTTAGGGACGCATATCCTACTATTCCAACTATTCCAAATGACCTCTTAAAATATTTACCATCAAGACCTACAAGAAACTGATGAAGATAGTGTTTGTTCACCCTAATTCCAAATTACCTGCATAGCCTATTATGTTATCTATATTATTATGTATTATTAATGCTATGGCAAAAGCAAAACATTCAAAGAAAACCAAAGCTACCTGATTAGCAGATAGTAATTCCATTCATCCCTTCACCTTTGAGTTTATAAATTTATTAGAGAGGAAAAGCCATCTCATCATGTTTGAGGCTATAAATTTTTAGAGAAGAAAGAAAAAGACTGCGACATGGCAGAGATTAGCTATTTTATGATTACCATAGCACCGAGCACTTTACTGGCAGCAAACGATTCAGTTAAACAACACAAATTATTTACTATCATTCTTGTATCATCTACGCCAATTGGACTTAGATAAGCAAGTTGTCCTATCCAATTTAACAATCTTCTATACTTCAGTGGCACAAGAATAGTACTATCATCTTGCACAGTCATTGAGGCCATTTACTGTTTTCATAAAGCAACATCCACTGCTTGTTGCCAGGAAAAGTGATAAGCAGTGATGGAAGACTGTGAGTTAGAACTTCAGTGCAAAACCACATAATCTCAATCAAACAAATAGTTACTATAAATCAGGAGGCTTCTAGACTTGGGCTTCTTGAGAATAAAGCTCGTCTAAATGTCATGACTTGCCTTCGCTTGACTTTGGCATGTCTGTATTCAGGAGGCTCTTCGTCCTCATCTTCATCTTGGTCATGAAGAAGCAACTGTTCTTTGTCATTTGAATTTGAGCTACATGACCCCTGTGAACCTAAAAAAGATAAATGAGATCATATTTTCCTTCTGTGTAAATAAATTCCATTTATTCCTGTCCCCAAAGTACATTTGGAGCTACAGATAGGTTATCATACATACCTGAATCTGACAAAGGCAGCACAAGTGCCAAACACACATAGCTTTACCTGTGTCTGTGTGAGGGACAACATACCAATACAAGCTTCCAGTATTAGTTATACTGTAGAGTTAATAATCTTAAGCAGGACCAACTTCAAATTATCTCAGTTCTCCAAGAAAAATAAAATGCCAAAAGGGACAAATTCAAAACAGTTTCTTCCTTGTGCATAAATTTTGTTTCTGTTTCATTAGCTATGCAAAGATATTCACATACATTTAATAAGCTTGGATTTCAACACTCCTCTCATTTCTTGTTGGGAAGAGATTTTCCTTTCACCTCTCCCAACTGTGCTGTACAATCAAGACAGGACCACACCTGTTGCTTCCTTAGAAAGTCACTAGCAGTGGACTCAGAGGCTTCCCACCAAACTCACGTGCTTCATCCCTCCTTTTCAGTGGGAGAAACCATAGAAGACTCAGGAAAGACGCTACGCTGCTGCTTACAGTGAACACTGGCCAGAAGAACTGGCAGGCAAACGAGATGGCTCTCTCCTTTCTCTACACGCTGAACTAGTTGGCAAAAACGTCTCCAGCCCAGTCTTGCACCTCCCTCACAGAAGCTCCTCCAGCACAGCCAATGGCTTTCACTATGCTACTACATTACCTGGCACTTTCACTTGTCAGCACCAGCTGTAAACATGTGAATTTAGGGTGGTAAAGATGACTGCAGTTCACTGACTAACTGATAACTTAATGCTGGAAAGGACCTCTGGAAGACATCTGGTCCACTACAACAGAACAAGAGTTTATTTTCAAGTATGGCATTTTTAGACAGAAGGTAAAAAATCCCCACCAACCCTAGAACTGCAGAACTATTTTTTTTCCCCCAAAAAAACCTTATCTTAAAATTTGCCAGATTCATGAGAACATCAACCTGAGTTTTCACTCATTTTAGATAACTGGTGAGAAAACATCAGCTGAATGACACAGCTGCAATACCAATATAAATAAATACGCACTAACAATGCTTCCTCAACACCTTCTATAGTGCTTTTGAAGATTTATGAACTACACGTTCTATTAAAATTACTTCTGGCTGAAGAATATATTCAATATACAGGTCAGAGAGAAGTGAGATCATCCAGAAGCAGGGGAAAGAAAAAGGAATCAAGTATGCAATCATTCCACAATACTTGATTGACTTTTTTTGAAATGGCATAAGACAGACGTGCCTGTTGATTCTGGTAGAATCCATTTTTGCTGATTTTGTATTACCTGATTGGTTAATACTTTTATTTTCACAAGATGCACTCCTTTTCCTGTTTCCTCCATCACAGGGCTCCTTCTGCCTTTCACCATCAGACGAACTATGTTCCTGAGGACCTTGGTGGGCTACTGTTAGAGCTGCACTGCTCGGCTCCACTTCCTCCTGATTCAGATTTAAATTACAAATCCCAGAGATAATTTCACTGTGGGGCTCAGCACTTGAAGGGAGTGTTTCCTCGCTTCTGGTGACAGAGGGAGACGGCTGCAAGCTCAGGACTTCACTGCCTTCAGCCCCTGGGCTAACCAAGTCCATTTTTCCCAAAAAACCTGTCTCCTGGGTAACCCCATTAGCTTCCACATTGTCACCATGTGAGCTCTCAGTAGTCCATCCTTGACTTGTCCAGTACTGAAATTGCTCCCAGTAATACCAGTACAGTTCGCTATAATGCTGCTCCCACTCTTCCCTGGTGTCTGGACTATTCCAAGGCTCAGAAGCTGTGGTGGCCTCAGACAATGAGACATTTTGATGCTTCTCCAGCCAACTTTGCCAAAGAAGGCCCTCTCCGTACTCACTCCAGTACTTCTCCCATTTTTCTTTAAGTTCACTGTGTAAAGCCTCATTTGCAAGACTTTCTGAACTTTCACAGTTCCCTTCAGTTACTTCCTGAGGTTTGCTGCTCCTCTCACATTGCTCTGCAGCTAAGGCCAGCTCACCAGAAACGGACTGGATATGATCACCACAGGCTCGATCCTGGCATTCCTGCCCCATTTTATCCTCATGTTTGTGCTTTAACTCTTTTTTCTTCTTTTTCTTTTTCATAATCTTCACTTTACTTCTCTTTCTGTAATTTTCTGTTGCCTAAAATGTAATGGAAAAAAGTACTTAGAAGTCTACAACGTATATGCAGTCTTTTCTTGCCCTCTCTCCAAGCACACTGTTTCTGTTGTAACCCTCCCTCTCACTGCAGCCCTGCTGTGAGCTTTCTCCCCACAAAAGGCTGTAGGGCTTCTGGGTCTGACAGGGTCCTGCTGCATAACCTTGGCTGGCATTTCTGAGGAAGTCCTGAGAAAGTCTACAGAAAGACACACACAAAAAAAATTACAGACAGAAGTGGGGCTGCTGAAAGGGAAGTCATCAGTAGCTCAAGGATTCAGAAGGAAAGAGATCAATATGAAACACTATCAAATCCTAAAGGGAGGTTGGTCAGGAATTGAGGGGCCACTAGGCTGAGCTCAAAGTATCTCATTAACATCAAGGACCTGTTTTAGGGGCCACGGAGGCTGACCCTTGCTGTCACCTGGTATCTGCCTGGCCAGCAAAAACTGTTCAGGTGTCTTAGTAGGGTAGTGAACATATAACGCTCAGCCCAATAAACTGTAAAATCCTTGCCTGTCTTTGAGTGCTTTAAAAAAAAAAGGCATTGCTTCATACTCATAAGCTCTGTAAATCCTGCAGCTGAATCTCTGACACTGACCCAAGAGAGGGGTGTAATATTCTTCCCATCTGAAGATCGCCAAATTGACTAACAGAAAGACAAGGAAACAGCCTCCTCTCCAAACAGGTGAGCCCTTCACTTGTTCCAACAAACTCAGACAACTACAGTTGCCTAGTGGGACAGAAGGCACAAACCTGTAATCAGAAGGAAACACCAAGGTAACTTGTTGGTTTCACCAAATACAGTTTCACTTGTTTTAGCGGGGCTTCCCGGGCTTAAGATACATATAAGATAAAAACATCCAAGAAAAACAAGTTGTTCTATCAAAGAAATCTGCCAAATTCTTTCAAAAACTGCTGTATTAAGTTTGGCAGGTAAAAAGTTGGTAGTGATGAGGGACTAAAACACACACGGGCAAAAAGACTGCAAATGTACAGTTATTACTCCAAACGTTCCATCAGCTGCAACCCCTACTTTTCTTGTATTGACAAATGCATAAGGTTGACTATAAAGAAGTTAGGGTCAGAGAGCTGGCATCAATCTTCCCCCCATGTCCCTCATAATGTCATGTGAATACATGCATTGCAAGGCACAATGCTTAGTAGTTATCTAGTAAAAACATACATTATTTTCTCATTGGATTTATTTGCAGTATTATTACGTAGCAACATAAATCACCTATATACCTTAGCCTTCAAGCTATAAGTCTATTTACATGCCATTAATTAAAACAATGTATAACCCTCTCCTATTTATTTACAAATTAATCAGGTCAGAACTGGAGTGCTGTGCACAAAAGTACTCTCTCATTCCCAGGGAGGGCTGTACTCTAAGAAATGGACTATGTGGATACACCAGTATCTTTATCTCATCTGTGCACAACTTTAGTCTTCATCTAAAGCCCAACCACTCTCTGTGGGAAGTGGAGCACCCAAGCCTCACTCCTGCTCTTTGGAGAAGTCTGGCTTCATCACAGCAGGGGGGAACCAAGGAATTAGCTTTTAATATTAGTACCTAAAGCTAAATGGTTAAAGCAGACAGTATGAATACAGGTGCTCAGGTTGGAGTGTGCTAGTTGTTCTGAAGCAGAGCATCAGCATTATCACAGCTGTTTTCAACTCGCTCTCTCCAGTAACAAGAGCAATATAGATACAGAAGCAGAAAGCACAGCCTGACCCTGTTTAGTCAAACTGGCAGGTGGGTTTTACAAACTGCACAGACCCCAGTGCTGTATGTTGTTACAAGTACACGAGGCAGGCAGCTCACAGCCAGCTCGGATATACTCCCATGAACAGGAGTCTCAAAAATAACTGAGGAGCAGACATGTACCTACATCTGGAAACACAAAGTAAAACGAATAAATAAAGCAAATAAAGAATTACCACGAAGTCCCTGTGGGCTGACTGCCCACCAAACTGAAGAGGCAATCCCATGCTCTTCATGAGCTCTGCCTCCGAGTCTAGCTCAACTTCTTCCAGGTCAAGAGCATGATCAATATCCACCTTTAATGTCGCATTGGGACAACGGTTCTCCTCTTCAGACGCTTGTTCCTCCCCTATTAACAAATTAAATTAAGTGAACTATATTATTATGTATTATTAATGCTATGGCAAAAGCAAAACATTCAAAGAAAACCAAAGCTACCTGATTAGCAGATAGTAATTCCATTCATCCCTTCACCTTTGAGTTTATAAATTTATTAGAGAGGAAAAGCCATCTCATCATGTTTGAGGCTATAAATTTTTAGAGAAGAAAGAAAAAGACTGCGACATGGCAGAGATTAGCTATTTTATGATTACCATAGCACCGAGCACTTTACTGGCAGCAAACGATTCAGTTAAACAACACAAATTATTTACTATCATTCTTGTATCATCTACGCCAATTGGACTTAGATAAGCAAGTTGTCCTATCCAATTTAACAATCTTCTATACTTCAGTGGCACAAGAATAGTACTATCATCTTGCACAGTCATTGAGGCCATTTACTGTTTTCATAAAGCAACATCCACTGCTTGTTGCCAGGAAAAGTGATAAGCAGTGATGGAAGACTGTGAGTTAGAACTTCAGTGCAAAACCACATAATCTCAATCAAACAAATAGTTACTATAAATCAGGAGGCTTCTAGACTTGGGCTTCTTGAGAATAAAGCTCGTCTAAATGTCATGACTTGCCTTCGCTTGACTTTGGCATGTCTGTATTCAGGAGGCTCTTCGTCCTCATCTTCATCTTGGTCATGAAGAAGCAACTGTTCTTTGTCATTTGAATTTGAGCTACATGACCCCTGTGAACCTAAAAAAGATAGAGGAGATCATATTTTCCTTCTGCATAAATAAATTCCATTTCTTCCTGTCCCCAAAGTACATCTGGAGCTACAGTTAGGTTATCATACATACCTGAATCTGACAAAGGCAGCACAAGTGCCAAACACACATAGCTTTACCTGTGTCTGTGTGAGGGACAACATACCAATACAAGCTTCCAGTATTAGTTATACTGTAGAGTTAATAATCTTAAGCAGGACCAACTTCAAATTATCTCAGTTCTCCAAGAAAAATAAAATGCCAAAAGGGACAAATTCAAAACAGTTTCTTCCTTGTGCATAAATTTTGTTTCTGTTTCATTAGCTATGCAAAGATATTCACATACATTTAATAAGCTTGGATTTCAACACTCCTCTCATTTCTTGTTGGGAAGAGATTTTCCTTTCACCTCTCCCATTCCAACTGTGCTGTACGATCAAGACGGGACCACACCTGCTTCTTCCTTCCTTAGAAAGTCACTAGCAGTGGACTCAGAGGTTTCCCACCAAACCCAGGCTGCTGACACTTAACCCACGTGCTTCATCCCTCCTTTTCAGTGGGAGAAACCATAGAAGACTCAGGAAAGACGCTACGCTGCTGCTTACAGTGAACACTGGCCAGGAGAACTGGCAGGCAAACGAGATGGCTCTCTCCTTTCTCTACACGCTGAACTAGTTGGCAAAAACGTCTCCAGCCCAGTCTTGCACCTCCCTCACAGAAGCTCCTCCAGCACAGCCAATGGCTTTCACTATGCTACTACATTACCTGGCACTTTCACTTGTCAGCACCAGCTGTGAACATGTGAATTTGGGGTGGTAAAGATGACTGCAGTTCACTGACTAACTGATAACTTAATGCTGGAAAGGACCTCTGGAAGACATCTGACATCTGGTCTACTACAACAGAACAAGAGTTTATTTTCAAGTATGGCATTTTTAGACAGAAGGTAAAAAATCCCCACCAACCCTAGAACTGCAGAACTATTTTTTTTCCCCCAAAAAAACCTTATCTTAAAATTTGCCAGATTCATGAGAACATCAACCTGAGTTTTCACTCATTTTAGATAACTGGTGAGAAAACATCAGCTGAATGACACAGCTGCAATACCAATATAAATAAATACGCACTAACAATGCTTCCTCAACACCTTCTATAGTGCTTTTGAAGATTTATGAACTACACGTTCTATTAAAATTACTTCTGGCTGAAGAATATATTCAATATACAGGTCAGAGAGAAGTGAGATCATCCAGAAGCAGGGGAAAGAAAAAGGAATCAAGTATGCAATCATTCCACAATACTTGATTGACTTTTTTTGAAATGGCATAAGACAGACGTGCCTGTTGATTCTGGTAGAATCCATTTTTGCTGATTTTGTATTACCTGATTGGTTAATACTTTTATTTTCACAAGATGCACTCCTTTTCCTGTTTCCTCCATCACAGGGCTCCTTCTGCCTTTCACCATCAGACGAACTATGTTCCTGAGGACCTTGGTGGGCTACTGTTAGAGCTGCACTGCTCGGCTCCACTTCCTCCTGATTCAGATTTAAATTACAAATCCCAGAGATAATTTCACTGTGGGGCTCAGCACTTGAAGGGAGTGTTTCCTCGCTTCTGGTGACAGAGGGAGACGGCTGCAAGCTCAGCACTTCACTGCCTTCAGCCCCTGGGCTAACCAAGTCCATTTTCCCCGAAAAACCTGTCTCCTGGGTAACCCCATTAGCTTCCACATTGTCACCGTGCGAGCTCTCAGTAGTCCATCCTTGACTTGTCCAGTACTGAAATTGCTCCCAGTAATACCAGTACAGTTCGCTATAATGCTGCTCCCACTCTTCCCTGGTGTCTGGACTATTCCAAGGCTCAGAAGCTGTGGTGGCCTCAGACAAGGATACGTCTTGATGCTTCTCCAGCCAACTTTGCCAAAGAAGGCCCTCTCCGTACTCACTCCAGTACTTCTCCCATTTTTCTTTAAGTTCACTGTGTAAAGCCTCATTTGCAAGACTTTCTGAACTTTCACAGTTCCCTTCAGTTACTTCCTGAGGTTTGCTGCTCCTCTCACATTGCTCTGCAGCTAAGGCCAGCTCACCAGAAACGGACTGGATATGATCACCACAGGCTCGATCCTGGCATTCCTGCCCCATTTTATCCTCGTGTTTTTGCTTTAACTCTTTTTTCTTCTTTTTCTTTTTCATAATCTTCACTTTACTTCTCTTTCTGTAATTTTCTGTTGCCTAAAATGTAGCGGAAAAAAGTACTTAGAAGTCTACAACGTATATGCAGTCTTTTCTTGCCCTCTCTCCAAGCACACTGTTTCTGTTGTAACCCTCCCTCTCACTGCAGCCCTGCTGTGAGCTTTCTCCCCACAAAAGGCTGTAGGGCTTCTGGGTCTGACAGGGTCCTGCTGCATAACCTTGGCTGGCATTTCTGAGGAAGTCCTGAGAAAGTCTACAGAAAGACACACACAAAAAAAATTACAGACAGAAGTGGGGCTGCTGAAAGGGAAGTCATCAGTAGCTCAAGGATTCAGAAGGAAAGAGATCAATATGAAACACTATCAAATCCTAAAGGGAGGTTGGTCAGGAATTGAGGGGCCACTAGGCTGAGCTCAAAGTATCTCATTAACATCAAGGACCTGTTTTAGGGGCCACGGAGGCTGACCCTTGCTGTCACCTGGTATCTGCCTGGCCAGCAAAAACTGTTCAGGTGTCTTAGTAGGGTAGTGAACATATAACGCTCAGCCCAATAAACTGTAAAATCCTTGCCTGTCTTTGAGTGCTTTAAAAAAAAAGGCATTGCTTCATACTCATAAGCTCTGTAAATCCTGCAGCTGAATCTCTGACACTGACCCAAGAGAGGGGTGTAATATTCTTCCCATCTGAAGATCGCCAGATTGACTAACAGAAAGACAAGGAAACAGCCTCCTCTCCAAACAGGTGAGCCCTTCACTTGTTCCAACAAACTCAGACAACTACAGTTGCCTAGTGGGACAGAAGGCACAAACCTGTAATCAGAAGGAAACACCAAGGTAACTTGTTGGTTTCACCAAATACAGTTTCACTTGTTTTAGCGGGGCTTCCCGGGCTTAAGATACATATAAGATAAAAACATCCAAGAAAAACAAGTTGTTCTATCAAAGAAATCTGCCAAATTCTTTCAAAAACTGCTGTATTAAGTTTGGCAGGTAAAAAGTTGGTAGTGATGAGGGACTAAAACACACACGGGCAAAAAGACTGCAAATGTACAGTTATTACTCCAAACGTTCCATCAGCTGCAACCCCTACTTTTCTTGTATTGACAAATGCATAAGGTTGACTATAAAGAAGTTAGGGTCAGAGAGCTGGCATCAATCTTCCCCCCATGTCCCTCATAATGTCATGTGAATACATGCATTGCAAGGCACAATGCTTAGTAGTTATCTAGTAAAAACATACATTATTTTCTCATTGGATTTATTTGCAGTATTATTACGTAGCAACATAAATCACCTATATACCTTAGCCTTCAAGCTATAAGTCTATTTACATGCCATTAATTAAAACAATGTATAACCCTCTCCTATTTATTTACAAATTAATCAGGTCAGAACTGGAGTGCTGTGCACAAAAGTACTCTCTCATTCCCAGGGAGGGCTGTACTCTAAGAAATGGACTATGTGGATACACCAGTATCTTTATCTCATCTGTGCACAACTTTAGTCTTCATCTAAAGCCCAACCACTCTCTGTGGGAAGTGGAGCACCCAAGCCTCACTCCTGCTCTTTGGAGAAGTCTGGCTTCATCACAGCAGGGGGGAACCAAGGAATTAGCTTTTAATATTAGTACCTAAAGCTAAATGGTTAAAGCAGACAGTATGAATACAGGTGCTCAGGTTGGAGTGTGCTAGTTGTTCTGAAGCAGAGCATCAGCATTATCACAGCTGTTTTCAACTCGCTCTCTCCAGTAACAAGAGCAATATAGATACAGAAGCAGAAAGCACAGCCTGACCCTGTTTAGTCAAACTGGCAGGTGGGTTTTACAAACTGCACAGACCCCAGTGCTGTATGTTGTTACAAGTACACGAGGCAGGCAGCTCACAGCCAGCTCGGATATACTCCCATGAACAGGAGTCTCAAAAATAACTGAGGAGCAGACATGTACCTACATCTGGAAACACAAAGTAAAACGAATAAATAAAGCAAATAAAGAATTACCACGAAGTCCCTGTGGGCTGACTGCCCACCAAACTGAAGAGGCAATCCCATGCTCTTCATGAGCTCTGCCTCCGAGTCTAGCTCAACTTCTTCCAGGTCAAGAGCATGATCAATATCCACCTTTAATGTCGCATTGGGACAACGGTTCTCCTCTTCAGACGCTTGTTCCTCCCCTATTAACAAATTAAATTAAGTGAATATAATCTTGTTCTGATACCTCAATGCAACAGCATGGCCTACCAAAATCAGCAGAACTGCCTCTTAAGCTTCCTTTCCCATTTAAAATTTTTCTCATAAGCATCTTATTTTCTGCACAACTATCAGTAGGAATCAAAAATGTAACTTCGAGAGCCAAAACATCGTGCTGGGTCTGGCTGGGATGGAGTTAACTTTCCTCATAACAGCCTGTAGGCGTGATGTTTTGGATGTCAGTAGGAATCAAAAATGTAACTTCGAGAGCCAAAACATCGTGCTGGGTCTGGCTGGGATGGAGTTAACTTTCCTCATAACAACCTGTAGGAGCGATGTTTTGGATCTGTGGCTAAAACAATGTGGATAACAAAACTGAGGTTTTGGCTATTGCTGAGAATTGCTTGCACAGCATCAATAACTTGCAGAATGAACTACAGAAACGCCCGGCAAACAACAGTAAAATTAGTAAAAGAAAATGCTTTACAGGAGTTCTTTTGGCACCTATCAGAGCAAGCTTAAAATACAAGAAGTCACTGGGTTTGTTTCAAATCGTTCAAAAAACACACTAAGAAAGACAATATTGTAGGAGCGATGTTTTGGATCTGTGGCTAAAACAATGTGGATAACAAAACTGAGGTTTTGGCTATTGCTGAGCAGTGCTTGCACAGCATCAATAACTTGCAGAATGAACTACAGAAACGCCCGGCAAACAACAGTAAAATTAGTAAAAGAAAACTCTTTACAGGAGTTCTTTTGGCACTATCAGAGCAAGCTTAAAATACAAGAAATCACTGGGTTTGTTTCCAATCATTCAAAAAACACACTAAGAAAGACAATACAATTTTACAAAAACGTTCTAACCATTCTACAAGTCTGTGAGTCTATGATTACCTTACCTGTACTGTCATTGTCATCTTTGACATAAAATCCTTTTAATCCCAGTTTATATAATTTTCGATCTCTGTAAAAATGAAGAGTGACATCTATGAAGAAGATCATCATTAGAACAAAATTTTTTGTCCAGTAAAAACAATCATTGAGTGGAACAACCTCCTCAGAGATGCAGCAGAGCCCCCATGGGGTTCACGATGCCATTGGACAGGGTGTGAGATAACCTCATCCAGACTGCCTTTCCCATGAAACGCTGGCCCAGAGGACCTTTTGAGGTCTCTTCCCACCTGGGCTGTTCTGCAATCCTGAACACACGAAGCTAAGAATAACACCAAAAAGGCAGCGCTTTAAAGCCTGATGCAAAAAGCCTACACAAGAGAGGTTTGGAAAATGTTGCCGCTACTCCCAATACCAGGGAATTGAATTTTTGGCCCACAAAACATTCTGCAGGTGGAATTTCTTGTCTGCAGCCCAAAACTAAATATTTCAGCCCCACACCCGACGCTGCGGGTGGGCACCTCAGCTCCACAAGGGCCTCCTGGGCTACACACCGGCTGTGTTTTAACACCCAAAGCTCCGCTATGCAAACCCCCCATCCCCCGCCACAGCCCGCCTCTCGGCGGCACCTCTCCTCTCCCCACTCCTCACTGATCCCCCTCTCCGGCCCCGGGGCCCCCCAGGTCCAGGGGAGGCAGGAGGGGACCGGGGAGGGAGCAGGCCCCGCTGGGCCGTGCCCACTCCGGTAAGGCCCCCCACGGGAACCGACGGGTGGGTGGGCTCCCCTCGTGTCCTGCTCCCCCTACGTGCCCACTCCGGTAAGGCCCCCCACGGGAACCGACGGGTGGGTGGGCTCCCCCCGTGTCCTGCTCCCCCTATCAGCCAAGCCGAGTCCAGCCGAGCCGAGCCGAGCCGAGCCGAGGTCAGCCGAGTCCAGCCGAGGCGAGCCGAGCCGAGTCCAGCCGAGCCGAGCCGAGTCTAGCCGAGTCCAGCTGAGGGGAGCTGTGTGTGAGGGAGGAGGATACGCAGCCGCGGCGGTGGCGGTGTCTCCTCTCAGGGGGCTGGTGTCTCCTCTTGTCACGGCTGGAGCCATACAGCTCGCTCGTGGAGAGGAACAGGGATAC
>NW_015090968.1:638343-659118 GCF_001431845.1 Calidris pugnax | reverse complement strand
CTGTGTTTTAACACCCAAAGCTCCGCTATGCAAATCCCCAATCTCCCGCCACAGCCCGCCTCTCGGCGGCACCTCTCCTCTCCCCACTCCTCACTGATCCCCCTCTCCGGCCCCGGGGCCCCCCAGGTCCAGGGGAGGCAGGAGGGGACCGGGGAGGGAGCAGGCCCCGCTGGGCCGTGCCCACTCCGGTAAGGCCCCCCACGGGAACCGACGGGTGGGTGGGCTCCCCTCGTGTCCTGCTCCCCCTACCCCCCCAGTTTCCCTTGGTTAACACAACCCATCGGGATCCTTTATGGCACCTCCCGCTGCCTGCACCCGCCAAGGCCGCGGCAGCACGGCCCTTCCCCGCGCCCCCCCCCACCGGCGGCGGCGGCGGCGGCGGCGGCGAGGCCGCTACTCACTCGACGAAGGCGCGGGAGCAGAGGCAGAGGATGCTGTGGGCCGGCCCCGCCTGCAGCAGCAGCTCCGCCACCGGCCGCCCCCGCGGGTCCTGCACCATCGCTGCGGGAAGACCCACGCCGCGGCACCGGCCCCGCCGCCTTCCGCCGGAACTGCCCTCAGCGCCGGCGCCGCCCCGGGACCGCCCGCCTGCGCCTGAGGGGGCGGGCGGCGCCGATGAGAGCCGAGTCCAGCCGAGCCGAGTCCAGCCGAGCCGAGGCGAGCCGAGTCCAGCCGAGGGGAGCCGAGTCCAGCTGAGGGAAGCTGTGTGTGAGGGAGGAGGACAGGCAGCCGCGGCAGTGGCGGTGTCTCCTCTCAGGAGGCTGGTGTCTCCTCTTGTCACGGCTGGAGCCATGCACCTCACTCGTGGAGAGAAGCAGCGATACACGTATTGATATTTAACAAAGTGTGAGGCTAAACGCGACATGGTTAGAGGTGGCGAGACACATCTGGGCTATGCACTGCACAGAGGACAGGGTCAGGCAGAACTGCCAGGGAGACCCTCCCCTTGAGTCAAGGATGCAGAAAGGACCCTCTTGCTATCTAAAGTCCTCCTCAGAGAGGAGTCTTGTCTCCTCTTGTCACGGCTGGAGCCATGCAGCTCGCTCGTGGAGAGAAGCAGCGATACGTGTATTGATATTTAACAAAGTGTGATGCTAAACGCGACATGGTTCGACATGCCAAACGCATCTGGGTTATGCACTGCACAGAGGACAGGGTGAGGCAGAACTGCCAGGGAGACCTTCTCCTTGAGTCAGGGTTTCAGAAAGGACCCTCTTGCTTTCTAAAGTCCTCCTCAGAGAGGAGTCTAGGTGCAGCTGGATCCAATCCCAGTCCCAGACTTGGTCAAGAGTTTATGTCTAAAGGATTATATATGCACAATCAAGTCATTCTGTCATTTAGCTAAGATTTCAAAGTTCATCATGTTCACAATCAAGTCTTTCTATCACTTAGCTAAGATTTCAAAGTTCATCATGCTATTAGTCGCTTACTGAGGATCTATTGTGGCAAGGAGTCTCTGAATCTTGAGAAGTAACCTTGAGAGGTGTCCCTACCCAAGGGGAGATCCTGGCGTGCAGCCCACTTCCATACAGGATTGCTCAGAGCTCTTGGGCTCTTTACTATTTATGGACGTAAGATGATTGACCCATTTATGGTTTTTTTGCATATTGACCACTGTACTGGTATTGCTCAAGTTAGCCCACGTTGTTATCTGTCTCCCTGAAACCACGTTGAGCCCCAGATGCTGCCACCACAACTAGATAGACCCGTGGTGACCACCACAGGTGGTTATTGCTTGGGCAGGGTTGCAGGGAATAAAGATCAGGCTGGGGCCTGGGGACGAGGAGCACACTGCCACAGCAGAGAATCATAGAGTCGTAGAATGGTTGAGGTTGGAAGGGACCTTAAAGATCATCGAGTTCCAACCCACTCTGCCATGGGCAGGGACATCTGGATGGGGCTGGATGGGGCTTTGAGCAACCTGCTGTAGTGAGGTGTCCCTGCCCATGGCAGGGGGGTTGGAATTCAATGATCCCTTCCAACCCAGACCATTCTATGATTCTATACTGTACCTCCCACTAGAGCAGGTTGCTCAAAGCCCCATCCAGCCTGGCCTTGAACACCTCCAGGGATGGGGCATCCACAGCTTCTCTGGGCAACCTGAGTGTCTCACCACCCTCACAGGAAAGAATTTCTTCCTAGTATCTAATCTAAATCTCCCCTCTTCCCATTCAAAACCATTACCGCCTGTACTTGGCACTGGTGAGGCCCCACCTTAAGCACTGTGTCCAGTTTTGGGTCCCTTACCACAAAAAAGACATTGAGGTGCTGGAGCGGGTCCAGAGAAGGGCAATGAAGCTGGTGAGGGGTCTGGAGAACAAGTTTTATGAGGAGAGGCTGAGGGAGCTGGGGTTGTTCAGTGTGGAGAAGAGGAGGCTGAGGGGAGACCTTATCACTCTCTACAACTACCTGAAAGGAGGGTGTAGAGAGGTGGGGGTCGGTCTCTTCTCCCAAGTCACAGGCGACAGGACAAGAGGAAATGGCCTCAAGTTGCGCCAGGGGAGGTTCAGATTGGATATTAGGAAAAATGTTTACACTGAAAGGGTTCTTAAGCGTTGGAATGGGCTGCCCAGGGAAGTTGTTGAGGCACCATCCCTGGAGGTATTCAAAAGATGGGTTGACATAGAGCTTAGTGACATAGTTTAGTGATGTGGTTTTTTGTTTTTGTCAGAGTTAGGTTGATGGTTGGACTAGATGATCTTAAAGGTCCCTTCTAACCTAGATGATTCTATGATTCTACATTCAACACATGATGTACTATGTGTTTTGTCTTGCTGTGCTGTCTCATTTCCTTTGCATCAGTACATTTTGGCTAACAAGGCTATACAGCCCCATGAAGATGCTTCAACACATGATGTACTATGTGTTTTGTCTGCTGTGCTGTCTCATTTCCTTTGCATCATTACATTTTGGGTAACAAGGCTTTACAGCCTCATGAAGATCTAAGATGTCCTCAGAATTTTTAAGACACTTCATGTAGGAACTATGCAAAGGAGAGTTAGGAGGCAGAAGGACTGACTGTTCAGGTGACAGTAGCACAGCTGCCATACAACAACAAATTCCATTCACTTACAAAAAAAATCTTCAAATTAATTCTATCCTGAATCATGAACCATCTTACATCTGATATAACCTAAAATATTAAATGCTGTCAGTAGTCAGGACTTGTATATATTTATTGCTACAGTAATTAAATACTTCAGAAATACAGGGAAAGATTACACCACTCGTATGGGTATAACTGCATCTGCAATTAGGGTGCTACATCACCATCATATTTCAAAATGGAAAATGCAGTAAAATAAAAATCTTTCAACACAAATTGTTTAGCAACAGCCAAATGCTGAGTCTATAAAAGTTGAATTGTGAAATATTCTGAGAATTCTACTCCTCTTGCTAAGGAAACAATAGCACATTTCAAGTGAAATGCAGAGAATACCTCTGTGCAAGAACAAGATGACTGTTCTTTTATAATATCCAGGCCTGACATCCTGCAGCCCCCAGGAGCAGCCATCAGCAGGTAAGGCTAGAAATAAGGGGATGGGAATGCCTCCTAATACTCTCCCATTCCCCAGCCATCTACAGCTGATGGTATATGTTTCTGCCTGTTTAGTTAGACAGTGGATTTCTCCTCACCGTACTTGTCCAGTTTTCCCCTGGACCCATCATCTAGCGGTGAGTTGCAGAGATCTATCAGCTGTTGCATGAGAACTCACCTTTTTTATTTTGATCGTGGCTTCTCCCGGCTTCAAGTGATGCTTTCCTTATTGGAAGAGTAAGGGGGCAATTGATTTAGAGTCAGCTACTGCCCTGCTGAGTTTTATAGATGTCAGTCACATTCCTTATAATCTTTCTCTTTTCCGAGCTGCTGAGCCTTGACATATTTGATGTTTCTTCTCTGGGAGCCTCTGGTTTTCCTCATTACTCTTTTCTGACCCTTTTCTAGTCGTGCTCTATCATAGTAGTGATATCCCCTTTGGACCAGGCTGCGCTGATGGGTCTGACCCAGGCAGGGCAGGGCAGAGCACTTGGAGTCTGATTTTTAGCAGGCATGATTTTAAAAATTTAGCTAGCAGAAAGATTGCTTGTAACCACGCTTGTTTGAGTTTAGCCTGCACTGGCGAATAGCGTGCTTAAGCAAGAGGAAAATAAGCCATCCTTAAAAAATAATCACTGATGAGATGCAACTGATTAAAAAAGTTACATGTGATGAAGCTGGTTTAAGTTGGTTCTTGACAAGGAATCAGTTCTGTAGGAAAGCGATGGGCTGTCGGTACTGATTTGGTGAGGGGCTTACACGTCGTCCCACTGGAACCTGAAATGATTTCCCTGATGCACAGGAATGAAGCCAAAGCAGCCAGCGGCTCTGGAGCCGGCTCCCCAGGCTGCTTGCCCTCCTCTGCCCGCCCTTGCCTTTCCCCTGCCAGATCCTGTTCTCAAACGCTTCCTTCTCCGCTTCCCTTGCCAGTTTTCTGCTCCTTGTTCCTTGCTCTCACAGACCATCTCAGACATCAGCTCATAGCCCTTCTTGGACCTATCTGTTGCTATTTTTTATGTATATATCTCAGGTGATAGTGAAGATCTCTACTTCCTGGTGATCCCTGCTTTGCTGCTTTTATCTGTGCTGCTCAGAATGTGACCTTGCCTCCCAGCTAACGTTAAAGCTCTTCATTATTTCCTTCTTTTTAAATCTGTTTTCAAGGCTAACTTCCATGGCAGATACTGACCAAGTAACAATAAGTTGAGAGATGCTGAGAACAGCACCTGTAACTATTAAAAATAAACCAAAAGCAACTATATGCAATGTGTATAAAATAGAAGATATTCTCACAGTAACTCTCAGCTGCTCATGTAATTCTGAGCTCCAGCACGTCTCCCTTACCGTGTATGAGACATGCTGGAGAAATAAGGCAAATATTTGAGTCAAGCTGGGGTTTATTGTATGTTTATGTAAGAACTTACAGAAAATAATCTTCACGGTTTTCTTGGAGAAAGTTATTGGTTTATATATGTATCTGAATATAATAAAAAACCAAGTTGTTTATAATGTCTTAGTTTATAAACAAATTATAAGATTAAAACCAGTATTTAAAATGGAGTAACGTTTTCTAAGTTACGTGTTACAAAAGACAAGTAATTCTCTCATCTTTCTGTAGTGGATAAGCTGAGACAAATATATGAGAGACTTTAACAGAGTGTACTGTATTCTCACTTAGCAAGAAGGGACATGTAGACCTGAACTCCATACAGCAGAATCTCTAATCTCTGCAATTTATATATCGGAAGAATTGATTTGGCTGAAGTATCTGGATGATTTTCTGCAATGTGTGTCCTGGTTCTGGTTGATCCAAATACCTGGTACAGTGCTCTCTGTACCTGAGGTTTTTCTGCCTCATGTTGTGTACCTTTTCAGTCTTTTGCTTCACATTTACAAAAGAAAGGATGGCTTAAAGGGACATTGTTCCAATGAACCATGGGACAGAAGGCAGAAAATGGTGAAAATGGAAAATTGTGGCATTGTAAGTGAGGATTTTTTCTTTTAGCTTGAAAATAGTCTGTAATAAAGAGGAGGAACTGGAGGAAATGTCACTTCTCCAGTTGCAGATGAACACAGAAGGATGTGCAATTGTCTTAAGCTTCAGAGACCCTCCAGTACTCTAAAGAGGTATTTGCCAATGTATAAATGACCAGTAGTTTATACTCAAATGTTATTGACGACTTGCAGCACTAGAGGTCTCTCAGTATTACGTCCTTTTCACTTTTTTTTGATAAAGGTCAGAGTCCACTAAGCAAATGCAAGTCATAAGATAGTTTGACATGTGATTTTGTGACCATCTGTGAGACACTTAGATATGAGTGATCAGGCACATGAGGAGATAATTTTAAGTGGCAGCATTGTCTCAGTGACAATTGAACTCTTACAGTCCCAAGCCCCTTGCACTTGTTGTTCTTGCACATAACATTCTTGTTATTCTTGCACATAACATTATTTTTTGCTTTAATTTTGAAATTCATAATGCTATCCCAGATAGATTCTGTATTTTCTTTAAATAGTTGATGAGCCAAACAAATGTTTAAGAGGACACAAAACAAACATGGTATCCAGGCATGTTATTTAGGTCTGTTACTTACTATATGGTGTGTTTTTGATCCCCTAATTGCCTTCTTAAAGGCACCCTAAGTCTCAGCCTTCTAGTAATGGGCAGAATCCACTAATTATGCCGTAGCTGTATTCAGATTGTGTCATTAGACAAATCTGTCAGAGATGTAGGTTCTTGTAATCATTGTGGTTGCTTTAGCTGTTATGGTTTGTTCAGCATTTGCAATTACGCTGAAATTAACAATACTTAAACAGTAATTACTTCACTTTCACGGAAGTGAAGCAAAAGTGTTTAAGAGAAAGTCTATTGGAAAACAAGAAATAAAGGGGTGCTTTGGTGACAACTCCATGTCCTTTGATTCCAGGACAGAACATTAATTTTAATTGCTCTTATTTTCTTATTTACAGTGAAGGGTTCTGGAGGTTTTGATGTTGTTTTGTTTTCTTTTGGTTTGTTTTTGTGGTTTTGCTGTCGGGGTTTTGGTTTGGGTTTTTTTTTGTTTGGTTTTTTTGTTTGTTTTGTGGTGGTGTTACTTTTTCTGTTTCTTTTTCTGTACAAACCAGGTCAAATAATCATATGTGACATTCTGCCAGAGTGGAGGAATTGCCAGAGACTAGATAACTGATTTGTCGCAGCACTGGGGAGTCCCATCACTTATTGCTGGTACCTTTAATTCCTACGTAAAGAATCTTCTAGCTCATGCTTGGAGGCAAAAGCCAGAAAGACTAGAAAAATAACAGATAGCTTTTATAATGCTTGTACCATGGGTTTGATTGTCCCTGTTCCACGTGTCTTTACAGCCCAAACGAGTACTGTCAGTGCCTGCTGACTTCAAAGCACCTTTGAATCCTGTGGGAACCATAATTAATTGGAACAGTACCTGTTTGGTCTTGTCAGTTATCAGGCACTGTTAACCTAATACTTCTGCTTCTGCCCTTCATAGTCTTTGCTTTAACTTTTTATATCCTTTTTTTTTTACATGCAGTTAAATCATATCAGTTCCATAGTCC
This sequence comes from Calidris pugnax, assembly GCF_001431845.1. Taxonomy (NCBI): domain Eukaryota; kingdom Metazoa; phylum Chordata; class Aves; order Charadriiformes; family Scolopacidae; genus Calidris; species Calidris pugnax. Next base: position 652,007 of record NW_015090968.1, on the reverse strand, counting down.
TAGATAATGGGCCAGACCATTCATTTTATGAGCGGCCGCTATTCATTTACACCTTTGGAAGTGCTGCTGATGTAGTTTAAGCCAGAGGACACCACATCCTAAGACTGTGAACACATCGGGAACATCTTAAAAAATTACTTAAAAGATGTGTAGCTTTAATTCTTCTTCACCATAAAGATTATTTCTCTTTGAATTGGGTTAGTTTTTATAGGAGCGGCCATCTGTGCCCTTTGCTGTAAGGAAGATTTGTAGTGCTTCATTACAGCTGTGTTTTCCAGTGTAGCTCTGAAATTAATAACTTTATGTTTCTCTGTTGATTATTAATTTTTAGTTGCAATTTTGTGGGCTTTTTGGCATTGTATAAGAGCCCTAATCATTTGCCCATTATACTAAATAGTATGTACATACTGAGTGAAAAGATTGTTTCTAATCTAAAGAGCGGGTAGCAACCTTGTGCAAAGAATGCAAGAGTTTTTATGCTTCCAGGCCAAAAAAGTGATGTCAAAGAAAGACAAATCAAAGAACATGGCCATAGGCAAGAGCTTATAGAAGCAATTAATTTCTCACCTCAACAGCCACCACTGACCACAAAATGAGATCCCACTGGTTTAAGTAACTTCAGGGTAACAAAACTAATCTAATGGATCTAGCCTCCTAAGAAACAGGGTGGAAAATTAGGGACATGCCCTTGCCTATCTGCAGTAAAGCAGTTTAATGTTAGTACTTCCATAATAAAGAGGAGCTCTTCCGTACAGGGCTTTTCCTCTGACACTGAACTTGTTCCTGCTGAGGTCCTGCCCTCCCTTGCGACTTAGCATCTGAAACCAGGGCACACTCTAGGAGTAATAGGGTGGCCACTTGCTAGAGCTTCTTTTTATGTTAATATTATCCTGTTCTTTCTTTATCATTATTGAATTCATAACAATTACATGTGTATTTCTTCCATGGTACATTTGTATTATATGTTTAAAATTTATTTGCTGTGTTTCATGATTTGTATTTTCAGTAAAATCCTAGGGGATATGTTGTTTCTCTGGAACTGTTAATTGAACTGTCTTACTTCCCAGTTCATATTTGAGGATCCAAAAGCTATAGCTGTGTTTTTATTTTCAATGATTTGCTGAATGGGAAGCTTTTAGTTCATTCTACTCTTTCTGCACTTTCTTAGCCCATCAAGTATTTTTAATTTCCCTAGTCATAGCACATGACTATGAGAAACTATAGACGGATTGTTCATTTGGAGGTATTTCTCCAAATTCAGTGGTTCAGCTGCAAATAATACTGATGTATGCGAGGAGAGACTACCTAATGAAATATAATTTATAAATAAGAAATTTCCTTTTTCTATTAAAAGCTCTTATTAAAGGGTAACCCCATACAGAGAGGAATAGCACAGGAATGCACCAAGCCAGCAACTTTCTTTGAGATGAAGAGTGATATAATTAGAGGATTGAGAAGAAGCTTGTTAGTTTCTAACTACATTTATGCTAGGAAATGAAATAGTCAATCATCTGAGTTAAAGAGCTATTGTAACTTGAGTGTGATTCAGGGATACTTAAGCTAATTACTCACTGTTTTTTTAATAGCACAGGACTTTTTTTAACACAAGGGAGGATGGCAGGGGGGAGATTTGTTCGATTTATGTGGTTTAACTCAAATTAGTATCAAAGTGGTTTCCTGATTTATTAATGATGTGTAATTAGCCAGCCATCAGTGAACTTCACATTCTGGATCAATATCAGCAGGCCAACAGATAAACAGGAGTACAAAACACTTGCAAGATGTTAAAAAGCACCAACAAGTTTCTAAACATCCTAATCCCCACCATGTCTAATCCCACAGGAGAACACTTACGTGTGCACACCCCTTTCTTACAGGAGGGGGGATGACAAGCACACTCCCATAATATTTTATATTCTTGACAGGCGAGGACCTTCGTGGGGTGGAAGAAAAGCCAGATGGTCCATCAGTCACCATGGAGCCATCACTGCTGACTCCTTATACTTCATTACTGGTTTACCCAGCCAGAGGCACACGCTCTGCCACTCCATAGCTGGTTGTTTCATGTTTAAAATGCCAGGGTAATGTTAAAAAGCACCAACAAGTTTCTAAACACCCTAATCCCCACCATTTCTAATCCCACAGGAGCACACTCACGTGTGCACACCCCTTTCTTACAGGAGGGGGGATGACAAGCACACTCCCATAATATTTTATATTCTTGACAGGCGAGGACCTTCGTGGGGTGGAAGAAAAGCCAGATGGTCCATCACTCACCATGGAGCCATCACTGCTGACTCCTTGTACTTCATTACTGGTTTACCCAGCCAGAGGCACACGCTCTGCCACTCCATAGCTGGTTGTTTCATGTTTAAAATGCCAGGGTAGTATTCTCAACGTATGAGAGAATGCTAAGTAAGAAATATTTTAAATTAAAATATTTTGATGAAACTCACAGATAAATATGGACCTAGAGTGATTCTGGTAAGAAAAGAGTTTATCACAGATAAATATGTTTGTCTCTTTATGTTACTCTTTTCTTACCAGAATCACTCTAGGTCCATATTTATCTGTGATATTTATCTGTGATAAATATGGACTCCATAGCTGGTTGGTTCATGTTTAAAATGCCAGGGTAGTATTCTCAACGTATGAGAGAATGCTAAGAAATATTTTAAATTAAAATATTTTGATGAAACTCACAGATAAAGATGTACCTACAGTAATTCTGGTAAGAAAAGAGTAACATAAAGACACAAACTAGACTCTTTCCCAGTCTCTTCAGCCGTGGCCAACTGTAGCTAACCAAGGCTAACAAAAAAAAATCAGAATAAGCCATGTGCCCTATGGTAGTTTCCCAGATAAATCTGAATTATGTATATTCTGTTTTGTTTTCTATTTATTTTCTTGTAGTATGGTAGTTTCCCAGATAAATCTGAATTATATATGTTTTGTTTTCTATTTATTTTCTTGTAATGCTTTTATCTGTGCTGCTCAGAATGTGACCTTGCCTCCCAGCTAACGTTAAAGCTCTTCATTATTTCCTTCTTTTTAAATCTGTTTTCAAGGCTAACTTCCATGGCAGATACTGACCAAGTAACAATAAGTTGAGAGATGCTGAGAACAGCACCTGTAACTATTAAAAATAAACCAAAAGCAACTATATGCAATGTGTATAAAATAGAAGATATTCTCACAGTAACTCTCAGCTGCTCATGTAATTCTGAGCTCCAGCACGTCTCCCTTACCGTGTATGAGACATGCTGGAGAAATAAGGCAAATATTTGAGTCAAGCTGGGGTTTATTGTATGTTTATGTAAGAACTTACAGAAAATAATCTTCACGGTTTTCTTGGAGAAAGTTATTGGTTTATATATGTATCTGAATATAATAAAAAACCAAGTTGTTTATAATGTCTTAGTTTATAAACAAATTATAAGATTAAAACCAGTATTTAAAATGGAGTAACGTTTTCTAAGTTACGTGTTACAAAAGACAAGTAATTCTCTCATCTTTCTGTAGTGGATAAGCTGAGACAAATATATGAGAGACTTTAACAGAGTGTACTGTATTCTCACTTAGCAAGAAGGGACATGTAGACCTGAACTCCATACAGCAGAATCTCTAATCTCTGCAATTTATATATCGGAAGAATTGATTTGGCTGAAGTATCTGGATGATTTTCTGCAAAGTGTGTCCTGGTTCTGGTTGATCCAAATACCTGGTACAGTGCTCTCTGTACCTGAGGTTTTTCTGCCTCATGTTGTGTACCTTTTCAGTCTTTTGCTTCACATTTACAAAAGAAAGGATGGCTTAAAGGGACATTGTTCCAATGAACCATGGGACAGAAGGCAGAAAATGGTGAAAATGGAAAATTGTGGCATTGTAAGTGAGGATTTTTTCTTTTAGCTTGAAAATAGTCTGTAATAAAGAGGAGGAACTGGAGGAAATGTCACTTCTCCAGTTGCAGATGAACACAGAAGGATGTGCAATTGTCTTAAGCTTCAGAGACCCTCCAGTACTCTAAAGAGGTATTTGCCAATGTATAAATGACCAGTAGTTTATACTCAAATGTTATTGACGACTTGCAGCACTAGAGGTCTCTCAGTATTACGTCCTTTTCACTTTTTTTTGATAAAGGTCAGAGTCCACTAAGCAAATGCAAGTCATAAGATAGTTTGACATGTGATTTTGTGACCATCTGTGAGACACTTAGATATGAGTGATCAGGCACATGAGGAGATAATTTTAAGTGGCAGCATTGTCTCAGTGACAATTGAACTCTTACAGTCCCAAGCCCCTTGCACTTGTTGTTCTTGCACATAACATTCTTGTTATTCTTGCACATAACATTATTTTTTGCTTTAATTTTGAAATTCATAATGCTATCCCAGATAGATTCTGTATTTTCTTTAAATAGTTGATGAGCCAAACAAATGTTTAAGAGGACACAAAACAAACATGGTATCCAGGCATGTTATTTAGGTCTGTTACTTACTATATGGTGTGTTTTTGATCCCCTAATTGCCTTCTTAAAGGCACCCTAAGTCTCAGCCTTCTAGTAATGGGCAGAATCCACTAATTATGCCGTAGCTGTATTCAGATTGTGTCATTAGACAAATCTGTCAGAGATGTAGGTTCTTGTAATCATTGTGGTTGCTTTAGCTGTTATGGTTTGTTCAGCATTTGCAATTACGCTGAAATTAACAATACTTAAACAGTAATTACTTCACTTTCACGGAAGTGAAGCAAAAGTGTTTAAGAGAAAGTCTATTGGAAAACAAGAAATAAAGGGGTGCTTTGGTGACAACTCCATGTCCTTTGATTCCAGGACAGAACATTAATTTTAATTGCTCTTATTTTCTTATTTACAGTGAAGGGTTCTGGAGGTTTTGATGTTGTTTTGTTTTCTTTTGGTTTGTTTTTGTGGTTTTGCTGTCGGGGTTTTGGTTTGGGTTTTTTTTTGTTTGGTTTTTTTGTTTGTTTTGTGGTGGTGTTACTTTTTCTGTTTCTTTTTCTGTACAAACCAGGTCAAATAATCATATGTGACATTCTGCCAGAGTGGAGGAATTGCCAGAGACTAGATAACTGATTTGTCGCAGCACTGGGGAGTCCCATCACTTATTGCTGGTACCTTTAATTCCTACGTAAAGAATCTTCTAGCTCATGCTTGGAGGCAAAAGCCAGAAAGACTAGAAAAATAACAGATAGCTTTTATAATGCTTGTACCATGGGTTTGATTGTCCCTGTTCCACGTGTCTTTACAGCCCAAACGAGTACTGTCAGTGCCTGCTGACTTCAAAGCACCTTTGAATCCTGTGGGAACCATAATTAATTGGAACAGTACCTGTTTGGTCTTGTCAGTTATCAGGCACTGTTAACCTAATACTTCTGCTTCTGCCCTTCATAGTCTTTGCTTTAACTTTTTATATCCTTTTTTTTTTACATGCAGTTAAATCATATCAGTTCCATAGTCCTAGATAATGGGCCAGACCATTCATTTTATGAGCGGCCGCTATTCATTTACACCTTTGGAAGTGCTGCTGATGTAGTTTAAGCCAGAGGACACCACATCCTAAGACTGTGAACACATCGGGAACATCTTAAAAAATTACTTAAAAGATGTGTAGCTTTAATTCTTCTTCACCATAAAGATTATTTCTCTTTGAATTGGGTTAGTTTTTATAGGAGCGGCCATCTGTGCCCTTTGCTGTAAGGAAGTTTTGTAGTGCTTCATTACAGCTGTGTTTTCCAGTGTAGCTCTGAAATTAATAACTTTATGTTTCTCTGTTGATTATTAATTTTTAGTTGCAATTTTGTGGGCTTTTTGGCATTGTATAAGAGCCCTAATCATTTGCCCATTATACTAAATAGTATGTACATACTGAGTGAAAAGATTGTTTCTAATCTAAAGAGCGGGTAGCAACCTTGTGCAAAGAATGCAAGAGTTTTTATGCTTCCAGGCCAAAAAAGTGATGTCAAAGAAAGACAAATCAAAGAACATGGCCATAGGCAAGAGCTTATAGAAGCAATTAATTTCTCACCTCAACAGCCACCACTGACCACAAAATGAGATCCCACTGGTTTAAGTAACTTCAGGGTAACAAAACTAATCTAATGGATCTAGCCTCCTAAGAAACAGGGTGGAAAATTAGGGACATGCCCTTGCCTATCTGCAGTAAAGCAGTTTAATGTTAGTACTTCCATAATAAAGAGGAGCTCTTCCGTACAGGGCTTTTCCTCTGACACTGAACTTGTTCCTGCTGAGGTCCTGCCCTCCCTTGCGACTTAGCATCTGAAACCAGGGCACACTCTAGGAGTAATAGGGTGGCCACTTGCTAGAGCTTCTTTTTATGTTAATATTATCCTGTTCTTTCTTTATCATTATTGAATTCATAACAATTACATGTGTATTTCTTCCATGGTACATTTGTATTATATGTTTAAAATTTATTTGCTGTGTTTCATGATTTGTATTTTCAGTAAAATCCTAGGGGATATGTTGTTTCTCTGGAACTGTTAATTGAACTGTCTTACTTCCCAGTTCATATTTGAGGATCCAAAAGCTATAGCTGTGTTTTTATTTTCAATGATTTGCTGAATGGGAAGCTTTTAGTTCATTCTACTCTTTCTGCACTTTCTTAGCCCATCAAGTATTTTTAATTTCCCTAGTCATAGCACATGACTATGAGAAACTATAGACGGATTGTTCATTTGGAGGTATTTCTCCAAATTCAGTGGTTCAGCTGCAAATAATACTGATGTATGCGAGGAGAGACTACCTAATGAAATATAATTTATAAATAAGAAATTTCCTTTTTCTATTAAAAGCTCTTATTAAAGGGTAACCCCATACAGAGAGGAATAGCACAGGAATGCACCAAGCCAGCAACTTTCTTTGAGATGAAGAGTGATATAATTAGAGGATTGAGAAGAAGCTTGTTAGTTTCTAACTACATTTATGCTAGGAAATGAAATAGTCAATCATCTGAGTTAAAGAGCTATTGTAACTTGAGTGTGATTCAGGGATACTTAAGCTAATTACTCACTGTTTTTTTAATAGCACAGGACTTTTTTTAACACAAGGGAGGATGGCAGGGGGGAGATTTGTTCGATTTATGTGGTTTAACTCAAATTAGTATCAAAGTGGTTTCCTGATTTATTAATGATGTGTAATTAGCCAGCCATCAGTGAACTTCACATTCTGGATCAATATCAGCAGGCCAACAGATAAACAGGAGTACAAAACACTTGCAAGATGTTAAAAAGCACCAACAAGTTTCTAAACATCCTAATCCCCACCATGTCTAATCCCACAGGAGAACACTTACGTGTGCACACCCCTTTCTTACAGGAGGGGGGATGACAAGCACACTCCCATAATATTTTATATTCTTGACAGGCGAGGACCTTCGTGGGGTGGAAGAAAAGCCAGATGGTCCATCAGTCACCATGGAGCCATCACTGCTGACTCCTTATACTTCATTACTGGTTTACCCAGCCAGAGGCACACGCTCTGCCACTCCATAGCTGGTTGTTTCATGTTTAAAATGCCAGGGTAGTATTCTCAACGTATGAGAGAATGCTAAGTAAGAAATATTTTAAATTAAAATATTTTGATGAAACTCACAGATAAATATGGACCTAGAGTGATTCTGGTAAGAAAAGAGTTTATCACAGATAAATATGTTTGTCTCTTTATGTTACTCTTTTCTTACCAGAATCACTCTAGGTCCATATTTATCTGTGATATTTATCTGTGATAAATATGGACCTACAGTAATTCTGGTAAGAAAAGAGTAACATAAAGACACAAACCAAAGGGGCTGTTTCCCAGTCTCTTCAGCCGTGGCCAACTGTAGCTAACCAAGGCTAAATTAAAAAATCAGAATTAGCCATGTGCACTATGGTAGTTTCCCAGATAAATCTGAATTATATATGTTTTGTTTTCTATTTATTTTCTTGTAGTTGCCAGCATTTGATTTGCTGTTGAGCACGGGACTCGGGAATAACTTTTTCACAGAAATATTTCTTAAAAGTTTTGCATCTCTTGCCCAAGTGACTGTCTCAGCCTATCCCAAGCTGACCTTATTTATCACTACAGAAATGGTGTAGCTTCAAATGTCTTAGGAAGTCTGTGGTGTCCTATTGCTCACAATTGCTAATGGAGCATAGCTTTCCAGAAGCCATTAATACTGCATTATTAAGATAAAGCACAGCACTGGCAATGCCCTTTCTCCTGCTGTGTCTCTTCTATTAACATTGCATATTATCTAAGGTATATCCAAGAAGTTTCTTTCCATCCTCTTTCCGCACAGCTTGATTTTTCAGAGCTTTTAAAATACCAGTTCCCTGATCTAGTTCTGAACACAGTTTGTCTTAAGGACTGGCAAAAGTGGAGAGGTTTGTGATAGGGACAGGGGAGAAAGGGCTGGGGACTTCCTAAATTGGGTTTGCCACCAAGGAAAATGTGATGTTGGATGACATCCTAGAAATAACAGAAGCTAAATAATGTATTATTAAATTGTTTTTATTCTTGACTCTCAAGACTCTGAAATAAAACTCTTCTAGCCGTGGCCAGGTGAGGACTTAAAATAAAACTCTTCTAGCCGTGGCCAGGTGATGGGTGGCAAGGGGATGAGGCAGTGAAGGATGTTACTGTGCTTGCCATTTTAGTGATGCTCCCCGGCTGGGAATTACCATCCCTGCAGCTCTACTTAGGAGGGAGAGCAGTTGTTTGGTTCACCAGAGGCAAAATGTGCTGGGTTAGTTTAATATGTGAATCAGTAAGGTGAACAAAACAGGATTATTTAGTTTGAAACAGTCCAGGATAGTGGGGTTATTTATGAATTTCACATGTACTTGTATCTGGAAAGTCCACAGATGAAAAAGAGAAGACTCTCTGTCCGGGCAGCTGCCATCTGTGTTGCTGCTTGTCGCTGGGGTTGTCTCAGTGCTGGCCCTGCTGTGGCTCTGGTGGTTTTTTTTCCAGTGTTACTGATATATAAGGCTGGGGTCTCAAAACACTTTGCAAAACCCCAAGGAAGAGACTTCAGCATTCAGACTTGTTTTTATGGTGGTTTGACTCAGTGGCTAAATTCTGCCAGGTTTACTGCAAAAAACCGTAATAGCCCAAGCACATTTGGCCTAATGATAAAAAGATCAGGAGCTAAGACATACTTTCTTGTAGCAAGGAGGTCCGCGTAAAGCCTGAAGGTGTCCCCTGTGGCCATCAATCATCTCTCAGTTTTTATCCTCTTTTATAGTGATGAGAAACAGCACAGTTTGCAAATTTATCCTGCTCTTATCTGTTGTCAGTCCTGTGCATAAACAGTGTACGTTAACCAATGGTGCAGGGAGCTCTGCAGTGCCTGCTGAGACCTTCTCTTGCTCTTAGGAGGAGGAACAGTGCAGGGGAGGTTGCCGTAGGTAGAGTTTCACTAATGTATATTGTTGTTCTTACGTACAATTGTTAAAGCATTATGGGTAGATTTATGAAAGGGTCGAGATACAGGGACCAGTATTTGAAAAGATAAACTGAAAGGCAGTACTAAAATACAATTAGTAAGTGGAATACAGAATATCGCACATCTTGTTTTCAATTTCATCCTTGACTTGGCCCAGGTGGCCAAGAAAGCCAACAGCATCCTGGCCTGTATCAGGAGCAGCGTGGCGAGTAGGGCCCGAGAGGTGATTGTCCCCCTGTACTCGGCACTGGTGAGGCCTCACCTTGAGTACTGTGTCCAGTTTTGGGCCCCCTACCATAAAAAAGACATTGAGGTGCTGGAGCAGGTCCAGAGAAGGGTGACAAAGATGGTGAGGGGTCTGGAGAATAAGTCTTATGAGGAGAGGCTGAGGGAGCTGGGGTTATTCAGCCTGGAGAAGAGGAGGCTGAGGGGAGACGTTATTGCTCTCTACAACTCCCTGAAAGGAGGGTGTAGAGAGGTGGGGGTCGGTCTCTTCTCCCAAGTCACAGGCGACAGGACAAGAGGAAATGGCCTCAAGCTGCACCAGGGGAGTTTCAGGCTGGATATTAGGAAAAATTTTTTCACTGAAAGGGTTATCAGCCATTGGAATGGGCTGCCCAGGGAGGTGGTTGAGGCACCATCCCTGGAGGTGTTCAAAAGACGGGTTGATGTGGTGCTGGGAGGTATGGTTTAGTGATGGTGATGCTCCTTGTTTGTTGTGCAGGTGTCTGTTTTTGTCAGTTAGGTTGATGGTTGGACAAGATGATCTTTAAGGTCCCTTCCAACCTAGAAGATTCTGTGATTCTGTAATGGTTGAAAGCTATTTCCAGCTCCATATAACGTGTTTGCAGCTGTTGTCCTGTTTGATTTGCTAATGTAGGTACAAGCAGGGGGACTGAATTACATTGCCCTTAAGGTGGGTTTTACAGGTCTGTGTTGAAGTACCAGTATAGGGAAGCTTGTGCTGCCACTGTATTTGCTGAACACGTGGAGCTTGAAGAAAAAAAAAGAAGATTCAATTTTCAGGGTGCCAGTCTGTACCCTAATCCCACACGTAATGGAGAACCTCTAGATGTCTTACTGAAATCAATATAATTCCATATGTGTGTTTTTGTGTATGTTTTTTATATATATTTTCATATATGTATGTGAAGTTCCTGGGTATTGGCCACAGTCTCACTAAAATCTATGAAAAACCTCCCGCTGATTTCAAAAGAAACAGTACGAGTTGTAAATATGATATATTTTTTTACCTACAAGGTGAAGCCCTCGTTTGTTACAGCAATTAATTCTGTTGTTGGAGTACCTAAGAAAGAGGAATAAATAAGACCAATAAATAATGACTAGAGGTAGCACAGTTAGCATAGAGGAAATAATTTGCAGTCAAACAAGGATGCTATTCCCGATAATAAACTATAAATATAGAAAAATAATGTAGTTTAATACATGAAATAAAATCCTCATTTTATTTGATGGCGTCTGGAGGTGACAGTCACAGATCAGAAAAGACATATACATATCCGAAACTTTTACCTTGCCTCATGTTTGGGAAGAAATATCAGAAGAAAGCTCTGTAAGAAAAGTCATTAAAGAAGAAAGTAGAACATAAATCAATTTAGTGTTGGTTTGTGATGACAATGTAAACAAATCAGTTTTGTACCTCTGATGTGATAAGGATACAGAAAGTAGCATAACCATGAGTCACACATATTCAGCCAGTCTCTTCTGTCATGCTGGTACCTCTGTGGGTAGACTGTGGATAACACCAGCCCCCAAAATATACAAGATGTGAGCATAACTACAGAGATTTTATCTGTCTGTATTAAATGTCTCAGTTACAGCTTGAAGTCCAGGGCTCCAGGACGATGTGCATCACTTGATAGGGGCTCCCAGAAATATCACCCTGCAGCCGTGCACGGTGAGCCCTGGGCAGCTCTGCTCCTGTGGATGGTCCTGGTGTCACCTCCAGCATGGGACACCCTGCCTGCTGGGGTGGTGTAGGATGTAGGAGCCCATTCTCTTTTCCCTTGGGCTGCCCGCTCCACAGACAGGCACATTTTTCAGAAAGTTTAGAAAACAAAATATGTAATGAGGGTAGGGGCTCCCAGAAATATCACCCTGCAGCCGTGCACGGTGAGCCCTGGGCAGCTCTGCTCCTGTGGATGGTCCTGGTGTCACCTCCAGCATGGGACACCCTGCCTGCTGGGGTGGTGTAGGATGTAGGAGCCCATTCTCCTTTCCCTTGGGCCGCCCGCTCTACAGACAGGCACATTTCTCAGAAAGTTTAGAAAACAAAATACATAATGAATTAAGTTGAAGTGGAAAAACTCCATGGCACCTATTCAGCATGTTGCTCGGGTGGTGTTAGATGTTAGTTTGCAGGTCTTCCTCTTCTGGGAGAGGAAGGATGGTAGTGTGAAACCCAGGACCAAGAGAGGGGTGGCTGTGCTGGAGCCAAACCAGGCCACCACCAAGGAGACAGGCTGAGCTGGGAGGTCCCAGCAGGTTCCTTGGTGATGCCTCACATGATGCTGCACCCCTGAGCTTTGGGGTAGGTGGTGGAAGAGGCTGGAGTGGAGGCTGAAAGGGTCTGAGTAGAAACGCTCTCAACGTAGGGTAATACCAGCCTTGAAGGGGGAGCAGCTTCTCCCACCTGAGAGCTGGTCTCTTGGTCTCTCCTTCCCTTCCAAGGCTTGGTTTGAGGGTAGGAGAGGGCCCTGATACAGTGATGAGCAGGAGGGGATTTTCTCTCAGCTGAGCAGTGGGGCAGCAGCTGGAAAAAAGAGGGGCTGTGGCACTTGGGCACACAACAAGTAGCTTCAAAGGCATAAATAGGGGACTTGAAAGGAGAGAAAAGACCTGAGATGAAAGCAGGATCTTTCACACAAAGTGCAAGCACCATGGGATGCTCTGGGCAAGGTATCGTTTGAATCCATGGTATCAGATAAAGTGAGGACCATCTGTATGGATCTGGGAAATGTTGGCTGTGCAATACCTGATAGAAAAGCCTGCAGGTGACATCCTGCTAATCTGCAGGCATCCGTATGTAAGCGATGGGAGATTAGACTACCAAACTGATTTTAAAAATGAAAATAAATCGGACATGAGCAGACTATTCTGGCGCCATCATCATTACAGCATTTCAGTGGGGTTTGCAGGAAGTCCTGTAGGGTCCAGGCCAGAGTAAGACGAGGTGTAAAACCAGACATCAGCTGCACAGCTTGGCAGTCTGTGAATGTATTTATTTTTCCTCCCAAAGCAGTTCTGTGCTTACAGGTGCTTCACTTCCAGCACTTAAAGAAAAATCCTAGTAAGTGATTTTTCACTGTGGAGTTCACTCAGCTCCCTGTCAGTGGGATTAGGGCTGCCTCGTGCATCTCTGCAAGCAGGTGTTTTGCCGGTGGTTTTCAAAGATCTTTGCTGATAGAGGCGTAAGATTGGGTGTTACTACAGTGACTGAAGGGAAATGATTACAGCTTCTGCTGCTTATCTGTTCCCAGTAGGATTCATTTACCCCAGCTCCTTTTACCTGTCAAGCCTTGGCCATGTTCTTTTATTACCTCTCACTTTATATTTTCCTCTAACACATCTTCATCCCCGCTCCTTAGCACAGGAAATCCTACTATTTATTAATAACATTGGTAGTTGTAATCTCTATTAGCAGTTCTGGGCTCCATCCCAGGCTACTTTCAGCTTCATTCATTTTGGAAAATCCCTTGCAGGACAACTGTGCAGGTTTGAACTCAGGGTTCAGAAGTTAAAAACAAACAAAGAGCTTCCAGTGCACGGGGCTGTAACCTGCTGCCATGAGAAACCGCTTCAGAACACCCCGTTGGTTTTGTTAGTAGAGTGCTTTTGAAGCAATTTTGACTTGAGATTTCCAAATGACTGTTCTTGCAGGTTTATTGTGACATATGTATTTTGCTACTTCTTTTAAACCACAGCTGATCAGAAAATAGGCTTTCGTTTCCACCATTTATTTTAAATTTTATTTTCATTTTACAATTTTTTTCTCCTGATTTGGAGACAAACATTCTAAAAAAGTACAGTCTTTTGCTGAAAGGGAAGTTCATGACACATCATTTCAAAAACTCAAATGGACCAAAAGATTTTCAAAGCCTAACATATGTCTCAACTCTCTAGTAGTCCAGATTAATAAAAAACATATCTAGCAGCATGTCCAAACCAAATAAAGAA
>NW_015090968.1:608197-635848 GCF_001431845.1 Calidris pugnax | reverse complement strand
CTGTGTCCAGTTTTGGGCCCCCTACCATAAAAAAGACATTGAGGTGCTGGAGCAGGTCCAGAGAAGGGTGACAAAGATGGTGAGGGGTCTGGAGAATAAGTCTTATGAGGAGAGGCTGAGGGAGCTGGGGTTATTCAGCCTGGAGAAGAGGAGGCTGAGGGGAGACGTTATTGCTCTCTACAACTCCCTGAAAGGAGGGTGTAGAGAGGTGGGGGTCGGTCTCTTCTCCCAAGTCACAGGCGACAGGACAAGAGGAAATGGCCTCAAGTTGCACCAGGGGAGTTTCAGGCTGGATATTAGGAAAAATTTTTTCACTGAAAGGGTTATCAGCCATTGGAATGGGCTGCCCAGGGAGGTGGTTGAGGCACCATCCCTGGAGGTGTTCAAAAGACGGGTTGATGTGGTGCTGGGAGGTATGGTTTAGTGATGGTGATGCTCCTTGTTTGTTGTGCAGGTGTCTGTTTTTGTCAGTTAGGTTGATGGTTGGACAAGATGATCTTTAAGGTCCCTTCCAACCTAGAAGATTCTGTGATTCTGTAATGGTTGAAAGCTATTTCCAGCTCCATATAACGTGTTTGCAGCTGTTGTCCTGTTTGATTTGCTAATGTAGGTACAAGCAGGGGGACTGAATTACATTGCCCTTAAGGTGGGTTTTACAGGTCTGTGTTGAAGTACCAGTGCTGCCACTGTATTTGCTGAACACGTGGAGCTTGAAGAAAAAAAAAGAAGATTCAATTTTCAGGGTGCCAGTCTGTACCCTAATCCCACACGTAATGGAGAACCTCTAGATGTCTTACTGAAATCAATATAATTCCATATGTGTGTTTTTGTGTATGTTTTTTATATATATTTTCATATATGTATGTGAAGTTCCTGGGTATTGGCCACAGTCTCACTAAAATCTATGAAAAACCTCCCGCTGATTTCAAAAGAAACAGTACGAGTTGTAAATATGATGTATTTTTTTACCTACAAGGTGAAGCCCTCGTTTGTTACAGCAATTAATTCTGTTGTTGGAGTACCTAAGAAAGAGGAATAAATAAGACCAATAAATAATGACTAGAGGTAGCACAGTTAGCATAGAGGAAATAATTTGCAGTCAAACAAGGATGCTATTCCCGATAATAAACTATAAATATAGAAAAATAATGTAGTTTAATACATGAAATAAAATCCTCATTTTATTTGATGGCGTCTGGAGGTGACAGTCACAGATCAGAAAAGACATATACATATCCGAAACTTTTACCTTGCCTCATGTTTGGGAAGAAATATCAGAAGAAAGCTCTGTAAGAAAAGTCATTAAAGAAGAAAGTAGAACATAAATCAATTTAGTGTTGGTTTGTGATGACAACGTAAACAAATCAGTTTTGTACCTCTGATGTGATAAGGGTACAGAAAGTAGCATAACCATGAGTCACACATATTCAGCCAGTCTCTTCTGTCATGCTGGTACCTCTGTGGGTAGCGACTGTGGATAACACCAGCCCCCAAAATATACAAGATGTGAGCATAACTACAGAGATTTTATCTGTCTGTATTAAATGTCTCAGTTACAGCTTGAAGTCCAGGGCTCCAGGATGATTACTTGGTAGGGGCTCCCAGAAATATCACCCTGCAGCCATGCACGGTGAGCCCTGGGCAGCTCTGCTCCTGTGGATGGTCCTGGTGTCACCTCCAGCATGGGACACCCTGCCTGCTGGGGTGGTGTAGGATGTAGGAGCCCATTCTCCTTTCCCTTGGGCCGCCCGCTCTACAGACAGGCACATTTCTCAGAAAGTTTAGAAAACAAAATACATAATGAATTAAGTTGAAGTGGAAAAACTCCATGGCACCTATTCAGCATGTTGCTCGGGTGGTGTTAGATGTTAGTTTGCAGGTCTTCCTCTTCTGGGAGAGGAAGGATGGTAGTGTGAAACCCAGGACCAAGAGAGGGGTGGCTGTGCTGGAGCCAAACCAGGCCACCACCAAGGAGACAGGCTGAGCTGGGAGGTCCCAGCAGGTTCCTTGGTGATGCCTCACATGATGCTGCACCCCTGAGCTTTGGGGTAGGTGGTGGAAGAGGCTGGAGTGGAGGCTGAAAGGGTCTGAGTAGAAACGCTCTCAACGTAGGGTAATACCAGCCTTGAAGGGGGAGCAGCTTCTCCCACCTGAGAGCTGGTCTCTTGGCCTCTCCCTCCCTTCCAAGGCTTGGTTTGAGGGTAGGAGAGGGCCCTGATACAGTGATGAGCAGGAGGGGATTTTCTCTCAGCTGAGTAGTGGGGCAGCAGCTGGAAAAAAGGGGCTGTGGCACTTGGGCACACAAGAAGTAGCTTCAAAGGCCTAAATAAGGGACTTGAAAGGAGAGAAAAGACCTGAGATGAAAGCAGGATCTTTCACACAAAGTGCAAGCACCATGGGATGCTCTGGGCAAGGTATCATTTGAATCCATGGTATCAGATAAAGTGAGGACCATCTGTATGGATCTGGGAAATGTTGGCTGTGCAATACCTGATAGAAAAGCCTGCAGGTGACATCCTGCTAATCTGCAGGCATCCGTATGTAAGCGGTGGGAGATTAGACTACCAAACTGATTTTAAAAATGAAAATAAATCGGACATGAGCAGACTCTTCTGGCGCCATCATCATTACAGCATTTCAGTGGGGTTTGCAGGAAGTCCTGTAGGGTCCAGGCCAGAATAAGAGGAGGTGTAAAGCCAGACATCAGCTGCACAGCGTGGCAGTCTGTGAATTTATTTATTTTTCCTTCCAAAGCAGTTCTGTGCATACAGGTGCTTCACTTCCAGCACTTAAAGAAAAATCCTAGTAAGTGATTTTTCACTGTGGAGTTCACTCAGCTCCCTGTCAGTGGGATTAGGGCTGCCTGTACCACAGCACAAGCACCTTGTGCATCTCTGCAAGCAGGAGGGGTTTTGCTGGTGGCTTTCAAAGATCTTTGCTGATAGAGGTGTAAGATTGGGTGTTACTACAGTGACTGAAGGGAAATGATTACAGCTTCTGCTGCTTATCTGTTCCCAGTAGGATTCATTTACCCCAGCTCCTTTTACCTGTCAAGCCTTGGCCATGTTCTTTTATTACCTCTCACTTTATATTTTCCTCTAACACATCTTCATCCCCGCTCCTTAGCACAGGAAATCCTACTATTTATTAATAACATTGGTAGTTGCAATCTCTATTAGCAGTTCTGGGCTCCATCCCAGGCTACTTTCAGCTTCACTCATTTTGGAAAAGCCCTTGCAGGACAACTGTGCAGGTTTGAACTCAGGGTTCAGAAGTTAAAAACAAACAAAGAGCTTCCAGTGCACGGGGCTGTAACCTGCTGCCGTGAGAAACCGCTTCAGAACACCCCGTTGGTTTTGTTAGTAGAGTGCTTTTGAAGCAATTTTGACTTGAGATTTCCAAATGACTGTTCTTGCAGGTTTATTGTGACATATGTATTTTGCTACTTCTTTTAAACCACAGCTGATCAGAAAATAGGCTTTCGTTTCCACCATTTATTTTAAATTTTATTTTCATTTTACAATTTTTTTCTCCTGATTTGGAGACAAACATTTTAAAAAAGTACAGTCTTTGGCTGAAAGGGAAGTCCATGACACATCATTTCAAAAACTCAAATGGACCAAAAGATTTTCAAAGCCTAACATATGTCTCAACTCTCTAGTAGTCCAGATTAATAAAAAACATATCTAGCAGCATGTCCAAACCAAATAAAGAAGAAAAAAAAAGTTAACTGGAATCTAGGAGACAAGGAAGATTTTTTCTAAAAATTTCCAAGAGAATACTCTTGTCTTTCAGAACCTGCATTTTTTGAAGAACAACATTGAAAATGTTTTTCAAACCACCTCTGTTTAAAATGTGAAGGAATATGTAATGAGTGACTACAACTTCTTTTTTGTTTATTTAAAAATAAAAATATTTCCTGATCCTTATGTTTGGTAGGAATTAGATATGAAGAGATGTTCTCTGGCAACAGATTTTTTTTGTACAACAGGGAGTGTCCAGTGTCATCTAGTTACTATATTTCATTCCAAGGAAAACATATATTTGGTATTTTTCTGGAAAAGTTATTTCTTTGAGCTGGCAGAAGCCTGTGCTGGAGCCAAACCAGGCCACCACCAAGGAGACAGGCTGAGCTGGGAGGTCCCAGCAGGTTCCTTGGTGATGCCTCACATGATGCTGCACCCCTGAGCTTTGGGGTAGGTGGTGGAAGAGGCTGGAGTGGAGGCTGAAAGGGTCTGAGTAGAAACGCTCTCAACGTAGGGTAATACCAGCCTTGAAGGGGGAGCAGCTTCTCCCACCTGAGAGCTGGTCTCTTGGCCTCTCCCTCCCTTCCAAGGCTTGGTTTGAGGGTAGGAGAGGGCCCTGATACAGTGATGAGCAGGAGGGGATTTTCTCTCAGCTGAGTAGTGGGGCAGCAGCTGGAAAAAAGGGGCTGTGGCACTTGGGCACACAAGAAGTAGCTTCAAAGGCCTAAATAAGGGACTTGAAAGGAGAGAAAAGACCTGAGATGAAAGCAGGATCTTTCACACAAAGTGCAAGCACCATGGGATGCTCTGGGCAAGGTATCGTTTGAATCCATGGTATCAGATAAAGTGAGGACCATCTGTATGGATCTGGGAAATGTTGGCTGTGCAATACCTGATAGAAAAGCCTGCAGGTGACATCCTGCTAATCTGCAGGCATCCGTATGTAAGCGATGGGAGATTAGACTACCAAACTGATTTTAAAAATGAAAATAAATCGGACATGAGCAGACTATTCTGGCGCCATCATCATTACAGCATTTCAGTGGGGTTTGCAGGAAGTCCTGTAGGGTCCAGGCCAGAGTAAGACGAGGTGTAAAACCAGACATCAGCTGCACAGCTTGGCAGTCTGTGAATGTATTTATTTTTCCTCCCAAAGCAGTTCTGTGCTTACAGGTGCTTCACTTCCAGCACTTAAAGAAAAATCCTAGTAAGTGATTTTTCACTGTGGAGTTCACTCAGCTCCCTGTCAGTGGGATTAGGGCTGCCTCGTGCATCTCTGCAAGCAGGTGTTTTGCCGGTGGTTTTCAAAGATCTTTGCTGATAGAGGTGTAAGATTGGGTGTTACTACAGTGACTGAAGGGAAATGATTACAGCTTCTGCTGCTTATCTGTTCCCAGTAGGATTCATTTACCCCAGCTCCTTTTACCTGTCAAGCCTTGGCCATGTTCTTTTATTACCTCTCACTTTATATTTTCCTCTAACACATCTTCATCCCCGCTCCTTAGCACAGGAAATCCTACTATTTATTAATAACATTGGTAGTTGTAATCTCTATTAGCAGTTCTGGGCTCCATCCCAGGCTACTTTCAGCTTCATTCATTTTGGAAAATCCCTTGCAGGACAACTGTGCAGGTTTGAACTCAGGGTTCAGAAGTTAAAAACAAACAAAGAGCTTCCAGTGCACGGGGCTGTAACCTGCTGCCATGAGAAACCGCTTCAGAACACCCCGTTGGTTTTGTTAGTAGAGTGCTTTTGAAGCAATTTTGACTTGAGATTTCCAAATGACTGTTCTTGCAGGTTTATTGTGACAGGTATTTTGCTACTTCTTTTAAACCACAGCTGATCAGAAAATAGGCTTTCATTTCCACCATTTATTTTAAATTTTATTTTCGTTTTACAATTTTTTTTCTCCTGATTTGGAGACAAACATTTTAAAAAAGTACAGTCTTTGGCTGAAAGGGAAGTCCATGACACATCATTTCAAAAACTCAAATGGACCAAAAGATTTTCAAAGCCTAACATATGTCTCAACTCTCTAGTAGTCCAGATTAATAAAAAACATATCTAGCAGCATGTCCAAACCAAATAAAGAAGAAAAAAAAAGTTAACTGGAATCTAGGAGACAAGGAAGATTTTTTCTAAAAATTTCCAAGAGAATACTCTTGTCTTTCAGAACCTGCATTTTTTGAAGAACAACATTGAAAATGTTTTTCAAACCACCTCTGTTTAAAATGTGAAGGAATATGTAATGAGTGACTACAACTTCTTTTTTGTTTATTTAAAAATAAAAATATTTCCTGATCCTTATGTTTGGTAGGAATTAGATATGAAGAGATGTTCTCTGGCAACAGATTTTTTTTGTACAACAGGGAGTGTCCAGTGTCATCTAGTTACTATATTTCATTCCAAGGAAAACATATATTTGGTATTTTTCTGGAAAAGTTATTTCTTTGAGCTGGCAGAAGCCTCTGCATCTGCTGAATATTGCTAAAATGTCACCAAATCCAAAGAGATTTTAAAGAACACCAAAGAAAATGTAAAGCTTGTAACTGTTCAGACTTCTTTGTACACTTCACAAGATGCTGCAGGAAGTCTGTGAGAATTCTTGATTTTTGAGCTAAAAATGGAAGTGCAATCTCACATGAGACTTTCAGAGTGCAGGAAATGAAAGTCCCAGTGCTACCTAGAAAACAAACAAAAGGACTGTCCATAGATAGATTGCCTTTTTCTACCATGGCAGGCTTTTTTTACAGAATTTTGAAATTATGAGTGTGTTTTGCTTTTCGAATGGCCCTGTTTATTAGGAGTCTTCTTTTGCTTCTACATTTCTGAATTAAGTGCAAATTTCTTTGATCACCTTCCTCTTTGGACATGCTTGTTTTTAATCATAATGACCAGAGAAGTTAAAGATGTATTTTAATATCTCTAATACGAAGTAGCTTCCTGCTCTTGATTGTATTGTATGCACAGATCCCATGTTGTGCGTACATCAAGAGAAAAATAAAATCTCAGGTGCAGGTTTTTAAGCAGCTTCTTTGCAAACTGAAATGAAAAGTTTGATCACAGAAATGGTGACACCAGGACAATCTCTTGTGCTCAGCCGTGTGTTGATTTCACATTCATCTTGTCGATTTTCTAACTTCAAAATTATTCTTACTTCCTTCATGGTCTCATGTTTTTGGTTTTATTTTTATCTGTGAACTTAAATTCCAAATGATAATATGGTACATATAGTCATGTACTCATAAGTTATACAAACTGCTGCTAAAAAAGCTAACTTCAAAATTATTCTTACTTCCTTCATGTACTCATTTTTTGGTGTTATTTTTATGTGTGAATTGAAATTCCAAATGATAACATGGTGCATATAGCCATGTACTCATAAGTTATACAAACTGGTGTTATTGAATTGGCCTGTAATAACTACACAAATGTCATAGAAGCAATATCATTAACAAATGTTAGACCTCTGTAATCAAATGAGCACTGCACAAGCAGAGCGTGCCATATGCTGTGCTCTTGGTTTGTCTTCACAGCATTTTGACCGTAGTGGCATTCTGAAATGTGTGACTGCCAAGACTTCAGTGGTAACTGCTTTAATATTTAATTCTTGCCAGCTCACTGAATATTGACTAATATATGCTTTCACGTCCTGCGTCCTCGGCACGTGGTAAGGAGTTACGCTGTAGGATGCCTGGCCTGAAGCTGTTATTGGAAGTCCAGCATTCTGAGCACCTCACGAGCAGTGTGAGGCAGAAACCACACTGGAAGGACCTTCGCTTATTGATGAGTTCTTATGGACCACAGCTTATTGCTGCAGTAGCACAGGCTGGCTCTGCCACTCAGCAACTAATCACTTTATCAGCAGGATACCAGGTAGATACTTCTGCTGTAAATAAGATGATGAGTGCCTAAATTTGTAATCTAAATTCAGACACCGCCTCCATACCACAATATACGGAATGGATTTTCCATTTTCCTCTTCAGTATTTCACTGATGCTTGGTTCAGACACAGCTACTTTCAGCTGGAAGAATTAATTACTTAATTATTCTTACAAACATTTGATGTCAGAGTTGCAAGCAAAAGTATGAACCATTTTAAATAACCTTTTACCTCAGCATAACAAATGGATTTCATACACAGTAATTAAATCATGCCACACTGCTGGGTACAAGCAGAAAAGGCAAATATAGGTTTTAAGAAAAAGGGTACAAAAGAAAAAGAGTACAACATAGCTTTGGCAGAAGCGAGAGGAGTCCAGAGTCAACTTAGTCAAAGAATGACCTGAACAAGAGACGTAATTCAGCCCATGGATTCCAATTGAGCTCACAGACTTCCTGCATCCCTGAGAAGGAGGGAAAATAGCAAGAAAAAGAGAATTGGAAGATGATGAGCATGCTTAGTTCAGTTGCATGTTAGTCCCAGCTATTTATCCTTTGTGTCAGCCAAAAAATAATTGCTGACTAATCTTGAGCTATGTATATACTGCTTGTAAAATCTCTCTGTGAGTGATGAAATATGACCAGACCTGTAGAGTGGGAGTTACTGAGGGCCTCTCTATAATCTGCTATATGTATAAGAGGCAGTCTGTCGTCCATCCAAGTGGCTGGATGGTTAGAAAGCTGCGTGGGTTCTGTCTTCTGCCTTGTGATTCCTCAAGAGAGCAAAATAGACTTGTCTTTTACAGCATGAGCATATGTCTGTATGACATATGTTTTTTCCCTTTGCAAACAGATGCCAGCTTAGAAACATGCCATGTTTCTCCATGAAATAACCTGCGGGTTTAAAATCCTGTGACCTTACTTTTATGTGGAATCACAGGGACTTTTTTATTTTTGCAGGTGAGCCAAGTTCACATTGCACATGTTTGGCACGTGCTACTAATCTGCATATATTTTGTGTGTTTGATTCTTCTGTCAGTGTGCTTATCAGATATGTGATTGTATTGCTATTTCAGGATGAGGCATAGGTAATCTAGTAATAATTAATTTTGTATGCAACTCGAGTTATTAGAACTGGTACGTTCATAATTTCTAAAGTTCTGCCCTAGGACCTGTTTTTATTTGAGCCTTTTTCCCTTCTTTATCCATTCTTCTATGAATATATCTCAAGTAATTTAATATATTATGCTTATAGTTTATAGCCATCACGTATAGATCATTTACCTATAAAATATGATATTATAGATTCACTCAGTTTCAGTCAATATCTGTAAAAAGTAGACCAATGAATTTACATACCTTAAACACAAAGATGTTCTTTAATACCAGGAAGAAGAATTGTGTTTATTTACATCAACGAATAATTTCTAAAGTTCTGCCCTAGGACCTGTTTTTATTTGAGCCTTTTTCCCTTCTTTATCCATTCTTCTATGAATATATCTCAAGTAATTTAATATATTATGCTTATAGTTTATAGCCATCACGTATAGATCATTTACCTATAAAATATGATATTATAGATTCACTCAGTTTCAGTCAATATCTGTAAAAAGTAGACCAATGAATTTACATACCTTAAACACAAAGATGTTCTTTAATACCAGGAAGGGGAATTGTATTTATTTACATCAACGAGGTGCATCCAGAGCAGGGCACAAACAAAATGCTTTTTCTTAGGAATATAAGACATGCCATACCGTAACAGACCAGTGATTCCAGTAAGCCCAGTATATTCTGAGAGAAGCAGTAGGAGATGCTAGTCAGGAAGGCCACATGAGCCTGGCCATTTTCTGCAGTCATTTACCTGTGTGTTTCCATAGCACGCAGAAACATCTTAGGAGTGTTAGAGGCACATTTCTGCACCTCTTTAAGGACCAGATATTCATGACTTTGTCTAATCCCTTTAGGAAACTATTTACACCCTCTGCTTTTATGAGCTTCTTCGGTAGTAAATTCCACAAGTCCACTGTCTGCTACATAATCAAGTATTTCCTTTTGTCTTTATTTAAACCAATCTCCTACTAATTTCACTGAGCGTGCCGTAGCTCTAGTGCTGCGGGGGCTGATGAACAGTTCTCTGTTTGCTTTTCCTGCTGCCTTCACGACAGGATAAACCCTGACCATGTTCCTCTCAGTCTTCTCCTCTAGAAACAGAGGGCTCTCCATTTGGGCCACCTCAAGGCAGCTTGTTTCATTCTCCTCATCATTTGAGTTGCCTTTTCTCCATACCCTTTCTAACTTGACTATGCCCTTGTGAATAGTGATTCAAGCTTTTGGTGCACCACATTTTTGTATGGTCACCAAAACGACACCCTCTGTCTTGTTTTTTGTTTTGTCTTTATTTAAACCAATCTCCTACTAGTTTCACTGAACGTGCTGTAGTTCTAGTGCTGCGGGGGCTGATGAACAGTTCTCTGTTTGCTTTTCCTGCTGCCTTCACGACAGGATAAACCCTGACCATGTTCCTCTCAGTCTTCTCCTCTAGAAACAGAGGGCTCTCCATTTGGGCCACCTCAAGGCAGCTTGTTTCATTCTCCTCATCATTTGAGTTGCCTTTTCTCCATACCCTTTCTAACTTGACTATGCCCTTGTGAATAGTGATTCAAGCTTTTGGTGCACCACATTTTTGTATGGTCACCAAAACGACACCCTCTGTCTTGTTTTTTGATTGCCACTAAACATTCAGGTAATGATTTCGAACAACCATCAGTGATGACACCAGGATCTCTGTTTTGTGTTGTGACTCAAATGTCACTCTTCAAAAAGCACTTTGCAGCTAATGACAAACAGCTTTCAATCATTGTAATTTATCAGTAAAATACACTATGTGGTTATTCAAGCTCTGTGAATTATTCAGGGAACTGGCTCTAAAACTGATTTTGAACTACTTCTATTGAAAATATTGACCACTTAATACAGAGAATAAATTAAAATGGTACAAGTGTTACCAGAAAGAAAAGTATCTCCCTAATAACATCTCAAAATTGTAATACAGAGAATAAATTAAAATGGTACAAGCGTTACCGGAAAGAAAATAACATCTCAAAATTTAATTGACAGATAAGAATCTGAATACTGAAAACTTATGCATTCTAAATTGTTAAGAAATATATACAGGAGGCTGGTCTCTTCGGGATAAACATTGCCTAAACTTCAAGATAATAGGGTGCAAAGTGAAGGTCTCATTGCACCTCCAGGTGGGAGTAACAGGATTAATGCAGGCTCAGGAGTATTAAGATAAACACTAGGGAGCTGTGTCTCAAAGACAAGCCCTTCCTTAATAATCTTATTGCTAAGATGAAACTACATTAAAAGTAGAGGAGGTAGATACACGTAATTGGTCATATCCTGTCATGGCAATCAGATCTAACTTTAACTTAGTTTTGTTACTCTGTCCAAACCTTACACACTGTAGTCAGTTCTGCCAGAGGTGGGAAGTCCAGCATTCTTACAGTTCTTGCTTACAGCCTCTTCCTTTGGTTTTGTCTACTTTAACATTGCCTTGTGGCCTAACTTGGATAGAAACTTAATATATAAAGTGTAATTTGGTCTACTTCAAGGTCTATTACTATTATTACTTCCCTGGCTGCTTTCTCAGAGAATGCCTTCCAGTTGCTGTCTGGATCAGGTGCAGACCTTTTTGTGTTTATCTGCTACTCAGCCTAACCAGGTTCGCAGTCCTGTGCTTTTAGATACTATTTAGGTTTTATACCAGGATTTAGGTTTTATACCAGGGTAAAACAGACTCTGAAGACAAGACAAAAGAGGGAGAAGCAGTGTAGAACACACCACTGGCAAACAGCATTAGATGTGTGTGAAGAAGTTGCTGGGAAGGGATCAGATGAGATTTCATCTTGCTTTCAAAAAAAAGATTCTAACCAAATGTAGACCAAGTTGCCCCAATATCTGTCCCAAGATTTACAGGCAGATTGATAACAAGAATCTCCTAGCAACAAACAGGTCGAAGTGAATGTGGCAGCCAGTTGCAATACACTGATTATCACCAAGATAAAATACAAGGAAGGGTGAGGAATTTAATTTCATCTGCTTAAAGTATATGACTTCTTGATCCAGATTAAATGAAGAAAATAAAAACTCCACATGTAGAGTTAAACATGAAGGAGATTTGTTTAGGTTAAGGGAAAACACTGGCACAAGATAAAATGCTTATCTTGGTAATAAATACGTGTAAGCTGCAAACCATAGCTGAAGAACCAAGTTCTGGAATAATGTCCTAAATAGAGTCCTGAGTGTGAAAAAAAACTAAAGGGTTTTAAAACTGAGTTTGAAAAAATTTTTGGAAATATTGTATAGAAGATCCTCAGAGAAAATATTAATTTGTTACATATTGCATTTTACCTCCAAAAGGGCAAGCAAAAAGAGACTTTCATTTACATTTGTGTAACAGAATGCAAACTTTATATTGATCTCATGTGTCGGCTTCTGCTGCTTGTCTTTGGAGCAGGGCAGGAGGCTCTTCCCCCTTTTTGCCAATCTTTCCCCCTCTTCCCTAGCCCTGGACTTGCAGGACAAAATCTGTTTGTGTTTCCATTGACATGAAAACTGCCAAGGTGTGTTTGTGGTGTACACTGTTTATATGCTTAGTGTTAATCCGGTTTGCCAGAATTGCAGTCAGCAGAGACTTTTCCCCCCAAGTCAGTTTTTCAGGGACAACAGGTTTTTCCCACCATCTGGGAGTTTTCTTCAACAAATTCCTTCTTGTTGCAGATAACTCTCTCATTGACACCTCCCTTAATCTGTCCTGTTCTCGTCCTGTGACACTTAATTGCTATGGCTCTTGACCTCTTATTAAAATTCTTGAGCTTGATGATGCGGAAGCGTCATGTGTCATTGCAAGTGGAGTAGATGCTCTGTGGGCTTTTTGGGTAGCCATCTGCCTGTGCTTGAGATTCATGCAGAATGGATTTGCCCCCGTTATTCCTTTCAGTTCTATGTTTTTATATTATAAATAGGAGTTGAGTAGCTTGTTCCTGTTAGGGTTTTTCTTCACACTGGAGGTTTGTTTATTTTCCTGGAGAGTACGAATTTCATTTCTGCTGAATACAACAAAAATGAAACATAAAGAGAACAATATTTATCCCACCTAATTTTACATGTTTATATTTGTTTGATTCAGCTTTCCTTGATCTAACCGACTGAGGAAACTTAACCTTTGGGATGGTTTCAGGAAAAGATGTTTCAACAAAGCAAGTTTGATTTGGACACGCAGGCCACCCTTTGGACATCTTGCTGCTCTCAAGAAGGATGCTTGAATTAACTACCAGAGTCCAAAAGGCTGTGAACTACTATTCTGAATCCCTGAAAAGACTTGAACAATCAAAAGGGAGATATCTGACAACAGAATCAGAGAAGTAGTTAATTCAGTGGGTAGCCAGAAACAGTTTTTAAAAGGAGGTTGGATGAAATGGCATATTTTAAGGAGTAAAAGAAGAAGAGATGAAGTTACAGCGTTTTACTGTTGTACATATTTGATCCCTATACTTTTTAAACTCTTCCATACAGATAAAATTCTGGTGGGTATACAATCAACTTTATGTGGCTTGGCTGAAATTCAGAGTTTGTATAGAAAATGTTACAGAGCTAAGGTTTGGGCTGGATATCAAAGCGATACCCGCTGTGGATTAGCTGCAAATTTTTTGTCTTGTCTGAGCAAGATTGGATGGGGTAAAAGCATTGCATCAGAGACATTACTCCTCTTGCTTGGGTCAAGAAAATCAGTAGCTGAACTTCAAGGTCTTCGTTCTCCTTGGCGAGGGTGACCATAGGTCCTCCATGGACAGGAGACATTGGACTCTGAAGCAGTTCTGAGCAATCAGGCAGCCTCGTGTCTCTTGCAGTTTATAGGCCAAGAAAAATATAAAAAAAGAAAAAGAAAAGGAAACATAACTCATCTTACATACATTCTTTGAGCAGAAAAAATATTATCAACCAGATCAAACCTTTTGCCA
Source organism: Calidris pugnax (assembly GCF_001431845.1). Taxonomy (NCBI): domain Eukaryota; kingdom Metazoa; phylum Chordata; class Aves; order Charadriiformes; family Scolopacidae; genus Calidris; species Calidris pugnax. The sequence goes on along the minus strand of NW_015090968.1, from coordinate 622,190 downwards.
AACATTAAAAATCCCATTTTTTTTAAAGAAAAGGATTACTTGTTGCTTTTTTGTGTTTGGGTTTATTTGTTCAAAACTCTGATGTGGTTTGTTCATGTGGCAAATGAAGTGGCTCTTATCTGTACTCTTGAATAAGTTGTTTGTGTTTGGTTTTACCGAGCAATTAATTTTAAATGCTATTTACTGAGAAGAAGAAAGACAATAAAAAATACTTACCATTAAATTCATTACCACTAAATTACAAGGAAAAGAGAATTTACAAATCAAAACAGTGTTCTTCAAGCAGGAAAGCAAAAGAAAGTGGAGCTGTGTACAAAAACCTCACGTTGCACCAATGTTGAAATTATGATTACAGAACTTAAAAGATATTTTCAGTAGGGATTAATCTTGTTCCTGACCATAACTGCTAAAGAAAAAGAAGAGAGTGAGAAGTGAGATTGTGAATGTATACAAGATTTAAAAAAAACCAAACAGTTTTGGAATCGAATTTCACCAAAGTAATTAACAATGCAATCCAGATTTAGCTTGTGAAAACTGAGGGAACTGTGTCATGTTTCTGATAACAAATTACATGCTGGAGAAGAAATATCCGTGCAACGTGACCATTCACTTGGTTTCTCTTCCACTGATCTGTGAAGAAATGTATAAGATCAGTCCATCAGTTGCTCTTTATCAAGAACCTTGCTTGAGAAACTACCATGATCTCAGGATGACCAAAAAAACCCCCAAATTCAAAACTCTTTTAAGCAAAGATGAATGAAATGTAATATTATAGCCTTCCGCAAAATATATTTGGAGATCTATACGCTTTGAGAGTATATGTCTTCCCTTTCGTAGAGGCTAATGCCACTGACCTTCTGCTGTAATTATTACTTTCTAGGAATGCAAGGACTGAGATCAGTGTCTTGTCACTTAGTGGAGCTGCATGAAGGTCCATGAAGGCTGCAGGAACACGTATCTCCAGAACTGAGTACTACCTATCTGAAATGACTTAGGAAAAACTCAGAGTTACAAAATGCAAAGACTTAAAAAAAGGCCCCAAACTCAGAAATCAGTAAGATACAAGCAAAACAACTCTGTGTATTGTGGCTACACAATTAATCCAGAAATTACAGATACATTTAAATTCACTTGTCAGAAAAATCTGTGAATCCATGATGGAAGTGGTGGGCAAAGAGCAACTTTAAAAATGCACTTTTACAAATTCAAGCCTAGATATATTTAGACAGGGAAGATTTTGCCAGCCAAGGTGCTGAAATTGTCTGATGAACTACAGATACTTTTTTGCAAACAAGAAAACATGAAAGATAAGAAATACATGAATAGAGAAACACTCCCAGTTAATGGGTTATAGTGGCAGACCCTAAGTCTTACAGGGAGAATTCATGGGATTGAAGCCTGATCCCTCCTGACGGCAGAGCTGCCCACTTTCTCACTTAAAATGACTTTCAGTCAGAGATAATTGGAGATCACTGAACTTCCTTTAGAGAAGGGATGGACAAGATGACTTCACAGGGTTTCTACATTGTATTTTTATAATTTTACACTATATCTCCGATTTTTTTCACAGAAATTCTATGTGAATTTTGTGTGAATCTGCTTAGAATTTGGATATGGTGTGATACTTTGGGAGGTCGATAATAGGGTGATATTCTGAGATGATAAGAGGGTGAATATTCTGAGGTCAGGACTCTATGGGCCTCAGCAGCCAATACTTTTGAACGTTTCAGACCACCTGGCTATTTTCTTCAAAATCCTTATGAGCCTTTTATGGCCATATGGCATACAACGTCAGAGATGGAAAAGGCATTTTACTCTCCAACCCTGAAATTTCTTTTCGTAACTAATTGGGAAAAGTGGCGGTTATCATCATATGCATAATTTTTAGAAATGCCTGAGGGACTTCTTTAAACTTTACGCAGTAAATGTCAATAGAACAGGAGTTTCTAACCTACCAGATGTCCAATTTTGTCAGAAACTGCCTCTAACCTCCCTCAAAGTCTCCATTTATGCTGGGAGTAACCATCTTACTGGCCTTCTCCAGCTTTAAATGTAAGGCAGCCTCCCTTGTCTGAATCCGGTGCCTGACCTTTAACTCTAAGCAATTAAAATGTCCTTTTTAAATGATTAGGAGTAATTGGGTGTAAGATGAGGAAAAGAAAATCTTCATTAACAAACAGAAGGAGTAGAATATGAAGTGGTGACCTTGTATTAAAATACATCTAGTCCAGGGGAATTTCAACAGGTTATTTCGACAGATGGTATACGGAGGGAAATTCATCTGTAATGCATAGAAAACACACAGGACCTTTTAATCTGATTTTGTATCATTTACAAGTAATTTATACAAACAAGCACTAAATAGAAAAGACATTAAGATTTGCTAATATGAAGTCACAAATTGCCAATCTTAGGCTCACTTCTGCAACATTAGCTGATCTCTAGTAGAGGAACATGGCAAGATTTTCATCTCATAGGACACACATATTAGTCGGTGCAAGTGGATGCAGATGCATCAAGGCACTAAAGGTACTAAAAATCCTTTTGGTTTTGACATCACTGATGTTATTCTAAAAACTTATCATTAAATAGGTTTTTTTATGAAACACTTTTTTGGAAAAGAACAAACCCTAAAAGCTCAGTCTGTATCCAGACATACGTAAAATATATAAAGGAAAAGAAAAATATTGGTGGAAAAAGGCTCTATAAAATGTCAGCTGTTACACAACTTTATTTACAAGAACTGCTCTACCCAGGATAATTAATAAGATTATTTCCACATCTGGGCGTGTTACTGGAAGAGTTAATTATTTGTTAGAACTTTGATTAAACTGTTTACGAAGCATGACTTTAATATCAGGTCTATGACTTACAGTGTCTAGATGAATGACACTTCTATTGGTTTCAAAGATGGTCTTGTCCCACAGATGTGAAATCAATTAATTGTTTGTTCTCTCACTTTTTAATGATCCTGGTAAGTTCTGACCAGGATACAATCTGAACTTGAATCTAGATGAAGTCTTTGATTTATAGCTTTTCATACTGGACACATTTGTCATGGTCAGGAGATGCTTTTTCACTGAGCCATCATCACATGGAGCCACACCATGAGACAAGAAATCTAAAAAATAAAAATCTACTAAAATCTTTTTCTTTTTTTTCTCTTTTCTTATCTGCTACTTTCAGCTGGACATTTAGCAGAACTGTCTTGTTAGGATACAATCTGAACTTGAATCTAGATGAAGTCTTTGATTTATAGCTTTTCATACTGGACACATTTGTCATGGTCAGGAGATGCTTTTTCACTGAGCCATCATCACATGGAGCCACACCATGAGACAAGAAATCTAAAAAATAAAAATCTACTAAAATCTTTTTCTTTTTTTTCTCTTTTCTTATCTGCTACTTTCAGCTGGACATTTAGCAGAACTGTCTTGTTGGGTGAGTGATTCAGACAAAGACACTGTTCTGATAATGCTACAGGGTATAGGAAACAAGTGTTTTCTTAGGGGTCTTTGGACTATATTACTATAAAGCAGAACTTAGCAGAAACTCCTATGAACTGAGTAGGGTATCTGGCAATCTATTTCTAGGTGATAATGTTGTAGGAAACATCAGTGTAATGACAGCTGCACTTAACTATAGACACTTCTCAGCAAATATCCTCTCTTTTTAAGAGTACCTTAAGAAATTTACTTTAAGAATATAAAGAAAATGAATAAGAATTTTAAAAAAATTGAAAAGAACATAAGAAAAAGTATTTTTAGTGCGTTTTTCCTGATTCAGGGAATTAAAAAAGACATCGTTTGTGAGGTACTCCTTGATTCAATAATTCAACTATGTGATCTCAAATATAAATGATAAAAACTTCAATAGCTTTTTACCTGAGGATGACAGGAGCGAGGACATCCTACCAGCAGCAATGGTATTTTGTTTGCACTGTCAGCTGTCAGGTTTGGAGTGATGTGGACGGCCAGTACCCTTGATGGCTGGAAACAGGGATGATCTCAGCTGTGGGACTGAGTCACGGAGCAGACAGGCAGTCACAAGGCTCAGGGCAGCAGCTCAATGAGGACATTAGTTCAAGATGAAATCTCTAATACCGTGACCAAATCATCAGGGAGTGTACTCTTTAGGACTCAGCTTTTACCTAACAATTACAAGTAATAACAGAGCATTAAAAAGCATATAGATATTTTTATAAGCTTCCACCAGAATTATTTCACTTTTAAGGATTAAGAAACTTTTCCTTGCCCGTTGGGAGTCAGTAAGCTAGGACTGTTTCTGACATGAGGCAGCCCTGAGCCTGTATCCTCTATCCAAGTTACAGGTGACAGGACAAGAGGAAATGGCCTCAAGTTGCACCAGGGGAGGTTCAGGTTGGGTATTAGGAAAAATTTCTTCACTGAAAGGGTTATCCAGCATTGGAATGGGCTGCCCAGGGAAGTGGTTGAGGCACCATCCCTGGAGATATTCAAAAGACAAGTAGACATGGTGCTCGGGAATATGGTTTAGTGTTGGTTTGTTGGTTTTTGGGGTTTTTTTGTTTGGTTTTTTTTTTTATGGTTGGACTAGATGATCTTAAAGGTCCCTTCCAACCTAGGCAATTCTGTGATTCTGTGAAAGCTGCTACTGTGTTAAAAACTAGACAGCTGTGAAAGCTGCTACTGTGTTAAAAACTACCCAGCTTCTGCCAACAGTTAGGTATTCTCAGCAGCAAAGTGACTGAGTCTTGAAGGTGTGCTGTCCACATGCCGGTTTGCACGCTGGTGTGCCTGGTCCTCAGAGCTTCAAGTCTTACAGAGTACATAGGTAATGATCCCTCCTGCTCCCATCATGCCCACCACATGAGGACATGGGGTGGAAAACATCTGGCATGAGCCACACTCTCTCCTGAAGCCAAAATCCCAGAATCTGTGTTCTTAGCAGATTTTGGAAGAGAACAGAGGAACATCAAGAAGTAAATACCCATAAAGGCAATACATTTCACAGGACTGCAGCTGGGGGGAGTCACTTTCTTTTTTACTTTCAAGTGGCCTTTTATGAGCATGTTAACTTCATGGGAGACCTTCAGGAGCTGTTCATACTTACTGAGTGATAGGTTTCATAACCTGTGAGGCAAGTAAGAAATGTGGAAGCCTTGATAACTAGTGGAAGTCCTTCTGGAGAGCTCAGCAGTGGCAGGGTGGTCGGAAGCAGTATGGATGCAGTTACAGATGGGACGTGGGTGATGTGAGAACGGCAGTACACATCCTCAGTCCTCTGAGGCCACAGATACAGCTTGAGCTCTGGTGGCGTGGGCTGTGATGACAGGGGACACTTACATCCACCTTAGCACTGTCATAACAAGCCTCGATGCAATCTGCTCTGTAGTTGGGCTTTCTCGGTGTGGAGATGACTGTACGTCTGGATTTCTTGGCTGCTAACGTGATTAGCTTCCCAGACCACCTGAAAAAAAACATAGTGTTGAGGAGGTAAAAAGAGATGGTGTTCTGGATATCTGCAGCATACATCTCAAACTTGAAAGGTTTAGGAAAGAGCACAGGTAATTTAATTCTCCGATTAAATTTTAACATGTGGGAAAAATTTCTCCCAGAGGTACCCAACCAAAAAAGAATACATTTGAAGAAGCAGCAACACTGGTCTTGATCTCTTCTAACCTCATGGCAGCTGTTATCATTGGGGAAAACATCTTCCTGAATACCTGTAATGAGGAATACATTTCCAGGGCTCAAAAGGTGGATCCAGGAAGGCTATGAATACTGATATCAGGCCTTACTAAGTGACAGTCTTTTACAGATGGGAACAAGCTGGCCAATCCCTTAAAAAACTGTTTATAATTAGATATGAAAATGTTGAAATATATATATTTGTGGGAATACTGAAATACAGAAGTGCCATGCAGTGGCCTCAGTTCACTACCAGATGAGCTACCAGAAGATACAATTCTTGACTGACCTGAAAAAAAATGGTAGATTCCTTCAATTCTAACTGAGAGTTCAGGATGATTTAAAAAAAAAAAAAAAAAAAAAAAGAGCAGATAGAAAGGTCGAAGAACACATTAGACTGATAACCTGCTGTATCTTTTTTTTAATAAGTTTAATGGATCCATTTTTATAGTTAGTGAGCACTTCTTTCACAAGGAAAGAACAAGGATTCTATGAATGCAGATGAAACAGATGAGCATTGACATAATTTGAGCCATTATGTCAAGCATCCGTGGGTTGGGATGGAAGAGCACCAGAGAGTTCTGTGCTAGTAATTTGGAAACAAAAAAGCAAACTCCTGGGATTTCTTACTGAAAAAGAGAGTGAAATTTCATATGAAAGCCACTTAATTCTTCTTTCTGCTTCACCCAGAATAAAATCTCTGGGAATGTGCATGCTAATTTATCAAGTACGATTCTGATCACGACATGCACAAACATATAGGATTGATCAAGATTCCATAATTTTCTCAAAGGCAAAGCTGGCAATCAGTGATGCAAATATCTCTGGCCAGTACTTGTTACCTTCTATATATCTTCTGGTAACCAGAGACAGAAGGAACAGAACTACATCAAAGTGCTTTGTCCAGATCAAGGCTAGCATCCTTAACTGGAAACACCTTCTTAGCTCCTGCTAATCAACAACTTGAAAGGACTGTTCTGTGGCTCAGACTCCTTATCTGGAAATGTCTTCTGGGAAGTCACTTCATGAACTCTGGAAAAAAAAACATCTAGTTACCTAGACAGGAAAATGAAATCAGTTCAATCCTCAAACAGGTGGAAACAGTACTTATTACAGAATGCCCACAGAAGAAAATGTGGGAAGAAAGATTATTTTTGTGGTTCAAGTGATTTGATCCCAAGTGGCTCAGCACAAGCACACTCACATGGTGGGCGTGAGAAGGAATCTGTGTGAAAATACAATACATATTTTAAAAATGAACTGCGTTTTAAATAATAACTGCCTATTTTTAGAGAATCCTTATTTTAGACCCGTCTCTAAGACTGTGAAAAAGCCCTAGAGATATGTGAATAGTAAGCAGCTTTTCAGGTGTTCTTACACTGATAGAGCAGTGTATAATGAGCTCAAATGTGGATGAGAAGCAAGGAAGTTGCTCTGTCAAATTGGCAGGGTTATTAGAAAGATCTGTGGCACAGTGAATAAAGTAAAATCAATGCATCTTGCACTGAGTTTAATACATTGCAGCATGTCTACTGAATTCAGATTCTATTCTGAAACATGACTATGCAAAAGATTGTACTTTTTCCTTCAGGGATGGCTCTATTTTAGAAACATGTTGAGTTAATTTTTTTTTAAAGTTTTCTATTAGTAGCCGTTGCAGCTATAAACATAACCTTAGATAAAAGTAAATCTAAGATAGAACAAAGTGACTGTTGTAAATCAGCAATTTAATCCCTTACTAGTCAGCAAGGTCTTGAAAAATCCTAGTTTAATGAGGTACAAAGCGTGGCTGATCACTGAAAATGTAGAAATTGAAAATCTAGAAAAAAAAACTAAGTTCAAGAAGCACTTTGGTACTTTTTCTAAAAGAAGAAGGGGATTGAAAGGCACACAGGAGAGAAAAATAGTTTAAAGCATAAGGAAGTATGATGGTTTGGATTCACTTCTTATTACTAAAATATAAGCTTATTTTTTTTTCCTTGTTTTTCAGATTCCTTTTCAGTTAATAGCATTGCTTCTGCAAAACTACTTGAAATCACGGGTTATTATTGTTTTATTGCAAAGATTACTTCATTTTATATACTCCTGAAGAGCTCCTAATTTTTTTTCATGCACCAGGAATTGAACATCTAAAATTGCAAGAAAGAAAATGGATGTGTATCTATGATTACTACTAATTTTAATGGAGCATTAAAGTGCTTTAATTCATCACCTTTCAATCCCTCCCAACAGACCAATCCTCTGTCTTCCAAAATACCTGTTTGCTTTGCAGAAGACTCATAACAAAATAATAATAATAATAATAATCTTGTAGTGTTGTGGGGTAATCTCTATCTCTAGATTTTTTTGAGACTGATACAGACAAACATCTATGAAGACACATATACAGGAAGCACTGCCTTAAGCAAGAGGATGGACCTGATCACCTCTTGAGGTGTCCTGATCCTTTCCAGTCCTTTCCTCATGGTTCTCTGCTCTGGCCATAGAGGGTTGTCCCTCTACTTCCTTGAATAGAAGGATTGGGCAACAATTTTGCCTGTGGAGTGATACCAGAAATCATTGTCACAGCCCTTTTGTGGTTAAATGGATCAGGTAGGGTTGAATTCAGTTCTTTTAGAGACTGAATTCTGTGGCTTTTAGAGACAGAAAAGTCTGGCCTACCAGCGATAGTAAATCCTGGTCTCAAATATATAAAAATATAAACCAGTCTAAACGTTTTGCTATTATCTGTGTGAAAGGGTTTCTTACTGAGGAAACGGTTCAAATGTCCCAGTTATGCTGAACCAACCATTTTATGCAGGTATTAATCTCATTTGTCTTCAACTATATTCCTCTATGAAAAAAAGTGAGACCTCTAACCTCCAGATCCCCCAAAAACTCAGTCAAGCTTTAACCTTTTCTATCTGCTGTGGTTTAGTCAAGATTATAATTCGTATAGCCTTTTCTTAATGATGCAGAAGAAAATACTTATAAAATTTTCATTTTAGGGAGAGTATTTGAAGTTACAGTTTCGATAAATGTCCAAATTAAAATTACCTGACAGTACATGAGAAGATACTGGGGAAAAAGACTCCACAAAACCGAAGACTGTCGTGTTAAGTGCTTTTCTCTTCCATTCCTGAAGCATAAGGCGTCCTAGATAGATCTGTTCAGCAGAACCCATGCTCCTGTAAGGTTTTATGACCCTTCAGCCTTTCAGAGGGCTGCCTTGTTTGGTGTGTTCATCCTGTGTGGGCAAGCTAAAAGGGTGTATAAAGGAGGCACGTCACCCACACTTGGTATTACAGCTCATCTACTTCATTTTCATCTGTGCAAATTCTACCCACTTAGGCAATTGCTACACCTACACCCACTCAACTGCTTGCAATAGAAAGAATGCTATTATTACAGTATTTAACTGAAGTAATAACTAGAGCAAGGCCGCCTAACCTCTTGACAATCAGGACCTGAATTGTATTACAATGTTTATTTTGGGATTTGATGATGAACACGGTTTATGATGCTTGCAGTGGTGCAAAATCGTTCGGGAGCAATGGGGCCATCAATTAGACTGCTCTGAAGTGGAGACCTCAGTCCTGACTGTAGTCCAGCCACGGTGCAAGCTGTACAACCCCACATAAAGGAGAGTGTCTAATGAGATAAAGCCATATTTTACTGTGTCTATATGTCCATGAGTTTAGAAAATAACCATGTATTCAGAGGCACATCATAGTTAATAGACATGCAATTTGCATACGTGTCTGTCAGTAACATCACCACAGGGCAAGTACATTAAATACACTTCAGTCCTGCTAAAAGATGTACCCTTATATTCATCACTAGCATTCTGACTGCTCACACCAGCACTGGGCTTGGTTCATGCTGCCCAGAAGGATGCTGAGTTATCAGAGAAACGATGTACGCAGAGTTTTCCTGAGCTACCACACGATTTAATCCCTTACTAGTCAGCAAGGTCTTGAAAAATCCTAGTTTAATGAGGTACAAAGCGTGGCTGATCACTGAAAATGTAGAAATTGAAAATCTAGAAAAAAAAACTAAGTTCAAGAAGCACTTTGGTACTTTTTCTAAAAGAAGAAGGGGATTGAAAGGCACACAGGAGAGAAAAATAGTTTAAAGCATAAGGAAGTATGATGGTTTGGATTCACTTCTTATTACTAAAATATAAGCTTATTTTTTTTTCCTTGTTTTTCAGATTCCTTTTCAGTTAATAGCATTGCTTCTGCAAAACTACTTGAAATCACGGGTTATTATTGTTTTATTGCAAAGATTACTTCATTTTATATACTCCTGAAGAGCTCCTAATTTTTTTTCATGCACCAGGAATTGAACATCTAAAATTGCAAGAAAGAAAATGGATGTGTATCTATGATTACTACTAATTTTAATGGAGCATTAAAGTGCTTTAATTCATCACCTTTCAATCCCTCCCAACAGACCAATCCTCTGTCTTCCAAAATACCTGTTTGCTTTGCAGAAGACTCATAACAAAATAATAATAATAATAATAATCTTGTAGTGTTGTGGGGTAATCTCTATCTCTAGATTTTTTTGAGACTGATACAGACAAACATCTATGAAGACACATATACAGGAAGCACTGCCTTAAGCAAGAGGATGGACCTGATCACCTCTTGAGGTGTCCTGATCCTTTCCAGTCCTTTCCTCGTGATTCTCTGCTCTGGCCATAGAGGGTTGCCCCTCTACTTCCTTGAATAGAAGAATTGGGCAACAATTTTGTCTGTGGAGTGATACCAGAAATCATTGTCACAGCCCTTTTGTGGTTAAATGGATCAGGTAGGGTTGAATTCACTTCATGTGTCTTTTAGAGACAGAAAAGTCTGGCCTACCAGCGATAGTAAATCCTGGTCTCAAATATATAAAAATATAAACCAGTCTAAACGTTTTGCTATTATCTGTGTGAAAGGGTTTCTTACTGAGGAAACGGTTCAAATGTCCCAGTTATGCTGAACCAACCATTTTATGCAGGTATTAATCTCATTTGTCTTCAACTATATTCCTCTATGAAAAAAAGTGAGACCTCTAACCTCCAGATCCCCCAAAAACTCAGTCAAGCTTTAACCTTTTCTATCTGCTGTGGTTTAGTCAAGATTATAATTCGTATAGCCTTTTTTTAATGACGCAGAAGAAAATACTTATAAAATTTTCATTTTAGGGAGAGTATTTGAAGTTACAGTTTCGATAAATGTCCAAATTAAAATTACCTGACAGTACATGAGAAGATACTGGGGAAAAGAACTCCACAAAACTGAAGACTGTCTTGTTAAGTGCTTTTCTCTTCCATTCCTGAAGCATAAGGCGTCCTAGACAGATCTGTTCAGCAGAACCCATGCTCCTGTAAGGTTTTATGACCCTTCAGCCTTTCAGAGGGCTGCCTTGTTTGCTGTGTTCATCTTGTGTGGGCAAGCTAAAAGGGTGTATAAAGGAGGCACGTCACCCACACTTGGTATTACAGCTCATCTACTTCATTTTCCTCTGTGCAAATTCTACCCACTTAGGCAATTGCTACACATACACCCACTCAACTGCTTGCAATAGAAAGAATGCTATTATTACAGTATTTAACTGAAGTAATAACTAGAGCAAGGCCGCCTAACCTCTTGACAATCAGGACCTGAATTATATTACAATGTTTATTTTGGGATTTGATGATGAACACGGTTTATGATGCTTGCAGTGGTGCAAAATCGTTCGGGAGCAATGGGGCCATCAATTAGACTGCTCTGAAGTGGAGACCTCAGTCCTGACTGTAGTCCAGCCACGGTGCGAGCTGTGCAACCCCACATAAAGGAGAGTGTCTAGTGAGATAAAGCCATATTTTACTGTGTCTATATGTCCATGAGTTTAGAAAATAACCATGTATTCAGAGGCACATCATAGTTAATAGACATGCAATTTGCATACGTGTCTGTCAGTAACATCACCACAGGGCAAGTACATTAAATACACTTCAGTCCTGCTAAAAGATGTACCCTTATATTCATCACTAGCATTCTGACTGCTCACACCAGCACTGGGCTTGGTTCATGCTGCCCAGAAGGATGCTGAGTTATCAGAGAAACTATGTACGCAGAGTACTATGTCCACACAAGTGTTGCAACCCAGAAAACAGTGTGTAACTACTGCAAACGTTTCTGAACCTCTGTCTGTGTTTGGGATATATCTTTCTTCCTCCCTCTTTGAACTTTCTGGCAGCAGGTTGTAACACGATTGTCACGGTTCAGAGGCAAAATTTAAGTATTTCTGTCCTACGAGTTATACACAGCTCTTGGTTGTCTTTATCAACCGCTTATTGAGCCATTGACATGAAGGCTGAACAGTCCGCTGTGGAGCTGGAGTGAGTGGAGGGAAATCACCAAAAAAAAAGACAGTAAGAATAACACAGACTGAGATTAAATAAGAAAGATAGGGAGGGAAGGAAACTGATATGAATATCGTTAGACTAGAGATACATTGGAAAAAAATGCAGAGGACACTTGCAAAATATTAAGGTATAGAGAAATATTAAGGTATAGAGAAAAGAACTAGGGACCAAGGTGATGGAGACAAGGCAGGGGCTGTTCAAGTGAGATGGATTAGCGTTGAGAAAACAAAGAGATGTGGAAAGAAGAGAGAAAATCTCAGCCTAAGATCTAGTGCTAGGAAAAAAAAAAAAAAGACAGTAAGAATAACACAGACTGAGATTAAATAAGAAAGATAGGGAGGGAAGGAAACTGATATGAATATCGTTAGACTAGAGATACATTGGAAAAAAATGCAGAGGACACTTGCAAAATATTAAGGTATAGAGAAATATTAAGGTATAGAGAAAAGAGAGAGAACAATACCTGCTAGAGACCATTTTTCTTTATAAATTAGAAGAGACCCAAAAAATTCCTGATGACTTGTCACATCTCTGTTATCAAAAAATGATCTGCTGAAAACTATTAATAAAGTATGCATGGCAAGATGGCAGGATGCAAACCTATCATATAGTGAAGGGTGATGCTTCCGTCAAGTGGCAGACTCCAGCTGCAGTGGGTAGAAGGTCCCCAGCCTTGTGGGCTGAGAACCACTGTCCCTGCTAGTAGTTAGACCCTGAATCTGGAGCCAGTTGGCCTACATTGACAGCTATGAAAGGGGAAAATAATGAGGATGAGGTCATGAAAAAGAAATGAGGAGACTTGAGTGGCAAGGCAGCCCTGGCTCTCGTGATCTTGCGTATGTAAGAGGGATGGCTTACACAGGGTATTGCATGTGGACCAAGAAGCTCTTCCTGGAGCTAGGACTGAGCAATCTGTGCCCTTCTGCTTCAGGGCAAGTGAACTGAGTTGGTTTTTAGAAGACAAAATCTTAATGTCAAGTGACTTTCTGTTTTTCCTCCAGGTCAGCAATGATATTTGCAATCACAGGCTAAGGCTGAGCTCTGACCATTTTACAGAGGCAAAAAGCAAATAAGATTTCACACATAATGTCCTTATTCTCCTGCCTGGGCAGTATAGCTCCTCACATCATCTACAGCCAGCAAATTCAGTCCATCTAACAGAGTACCAAGAATGTTACTGGGGATGTTTCCTTCAGGATCTAAGGAAAAAGCAGTATTCTTTATCTGCTTCTTTTTCTTCATCTGCACCTGTGAAACATCTTTCCAAGAAAATAAAAAATAATCATTCTTTGTCTCAGCTCCCACCTCTACTGCTTCCGAGCTCTGACCATTTTACAGAGGCAAAAAGCAAATAAGATTTCACACATAATGTCCTTATTCTCCTGCCTGGGCAGTATAGCTCCTCACATCATCTACAGCCAGCAAATTCAGTCCATCTAACAGAGTACCAAGAATGTTACTGGGGATGTTTCCTTCAGGATCTAAGGAAAAAGCAGTATTCTTTATCTGCTTCTTTTTCTTCATCTGCACCTGTGAAACATCTTTCCAAGAAAATAAAAAATAATCATTCTTTGTCTCAGCTCCCACCTCTACTGCTTCCAAGCCTGCTTGCAAACAATCCCACAGCTGTGGTACTATCCCGATTCCCATGTTTTAGCATCAGTGATTGGTATCTCTGGAATGTCAATTCTGAAGGAAAAAAATAAATGGTTTCAAGTTGTGGGGTTTAGTTGGTGGGTGGTGGTTTTGCATTTGTTGTTCTTGTGGTGGTTGTGGTGGTTTTTTCATTTGTTTGTTTTTTGTTTGTTTGTGGTTTGGTTTTGGTTTGGTTTTTTTTTTGTGCGTGTGGTGGTTGTTTTTTTTTTGTGGTTGGACTCAATGATCTCAGAGGTCCCTTCCAACCACTAAGATTCTGTGATTCTGTGATTCTGTGATTCTGTGA
>NW_015090968.1:595385-608149 GCF_001431845.1 Calidris pugnax | reverse complement strand
AAGACAGTAAGAATAACACAGACTGAGATTAAATAAGAAAGATAGGGAGGGAAGGAAACTGATATGAATATCGTTAGACTAGAGATACATTGGAAAAAAATGCAGAGGACACTTGCAAAATATTAAGGTATAGAGAAATATTAAGGTATAGAGAAAAGAGAGAGAACAATACCTGCTAGAGACCATTTTTCTTTATAAATTAGAAGAGACCCAAAAAATTCCTGATGACTTGTCACATCTCTGTTATCAAAAAATGATCTGCTGAAAACTATTAATAAAGTATGCATGGCAAGATGGCAGGATGCAAACCTATCATATAGTGAAGGGTGATGCTTCCGTCAAGTGGCAGACTCCAGCTGCAGTGGGTAGAAGGTCCCCAGCCTTGTGGGCTGAGAACCACTGTCCCTGCTAGTAGTTAGACCCTGAATCTGGAGCCAGTTGGCCTACATTGACAGCTATGAAAGGGGAAAATAATGAGGATGAGGTCATGAAAAAGAAATGAGGAGACTTGAGTGGCAAGGCAGCCCTGGCTCTCGTGATCTTGCGTATGTAAGAGGGATGGCTTACACAGGGTATTGCATGTGGACCAAGAAGCTCTTCCTGGAGCTAGGACTGAGCAATCTGTGCCCTTCTGCTTCAGGGCAAGTGAACTGAGTTGGTTTTTAGAAGACAAAATCTTAATGTCAAGTGACTTTCTGTTTTTCCTCCAGGTCAGCAATGATATTTGCAATCACAGGCTAAGGCTGAGCTCTGACCATTTTACAGAGGCAAAAAGCAAATAAGATTTCACACATAATGTCCTTATTCTCCTGCCTGGGCAGTATAGCTCCTCACATCATCTACAGCCAGCAAATTCAGTCCATCTAACAGAGTACCAAGAATGTTACTGGGGATGTTTCCTTCAGGATCTAAGGAAAAAGCAGTATTCTTTATCTGCTTCTTTTTCTTCATCTGCACCTGTGAAACATCTTTCCAAGAAAATAAAAAATAATCATTCTTTGTCTCAGCTCCCACCTCTACTGCTTTCAAGCCTGCTTGCAAACAATCCCACAGCTGCAGTACTATCCTGATTCCCACGTTTTAGCATCAGCGATTGGTATCTCTGGAATGTCAATTCTGAAGGAAAAAAATAAATGGTTTCAAGTTGTGGGGTTTAGTTGGTGGGTGGTGGTTTTGCGTTTGTTGTTCTTGTGGTGGTTGTGGTGGTTTTTTCGTTTGTTTGTTTTTTGTTTGTTTGTGGTTTGGTTTTGGTTTGGTTTTTTTTTTGTGCGTGTGGTGGTTGTTTTTTTTTTGTGGTTGGACTCAATGATCTCAGAGGTCCCTTCCAACCACTAAGATTCTGTGATTCTGTGATTCTGTGATTCTGTGATTCTGTGAAGTTGAGCTTGTTGAGACTTGAGACTTCCAAGAGAGTCATCTCTTCCTGTCACTCCCCAAGATTACTGGCTGAATTAAGATCCATCCTAAGGACCCATGAAGGCCACCACTTGCTCCAAAATGGGGTCAATGGCAATCGTTAATCCTTTCTAGGTCCTGGTATTCATGCACAAACAAGTATTAAGAGACAGGAGGCAAGACTGAGGCACGTTTTTCGAACCAGCACCAAGTAATAAGTTTCTTGTAGGTAAGAAATGTTCCAGCCTCCAAACGCAAACAATCACTTTACGTTAAGCATAGAATCACAGAACCATTTAGGTTGGAAACGATCCTTAAGATCATCAAGTCCAACCATCAAGTCCAACCATAAACCTAACACTGCCAAGTCCACCACTAAATCATGTCCCTAAACACCATATTTACACGTCTTTAAAATGCCTCCAGGGATGGTGACTCAACCACTTCCCTGGACAGCCTGTTCCAATGCTTGACAACACTTCCAGTGAAGAAATTTTTCTTAAAGTCTAACCTAAACCTCCCCTGATGCAACTTGAGGTGGTTTCCTCTTGTCCTATTGCTTGTTACTTGGGAGAAGAGGTGAACCCCCACCTGGCTACACCCTCCTTTCAGGTAGTTGTAGAGAGCAAGAAGGTCTCCCCTCAGCCTCCTTTTCTCCAGGCTGAACACCCCCAGCTCCCTCAGCCCCTCCTCACAAGATTTATTCTCCAGACCCCTCACCAGCTCCATTGTCCTTCTTTGGACACGCTCCAGCACCTCAGTGTCTGGGTTCACTAACTTTCTGTAATCTATTTATTTCAACTTCAAAATACCAGTAGAAACTCTATTACTTCTCCTGTAAACAGATTCAGAACCTATTTTTTCTTGCTTGAAATCTTATCTGAATATAAAATGTGCTAAAGTTATAGACTGGCCATTAACACTCATTTATTCTGTGCTTGGACTGACCTTTAACTGAGTTACTTTTCTCCCTTCTTACCCTCAAAATTACTTAACAGCAAAGGTTATATCTCGTTTGAAATTTCATTTTGGTAGGTTAAAAAAAAAGCCACATGCCTCTGTTTTACTCTCCTAAAAGAAGCTTCTGCATCTCTGACATCCTTTGGATTCTTTTCTGTTCTTGTTTCAATCTAAATTAATCTGCATAAACAAGAAGGAAATAGAATTAAATACAGCATTTCAAAGAAGATCTCAGTAGTGCCTTCTGTGCTGGCTGTAACACTTCACTAATCCTACCAGGAATTCTTGTAAGATAAACCCTAAGGTTATACTTACCCCATCCATCGCTTCATCCCTTTGGCAGGGTTGCCTGGCAGGATTTACAATTAGAAAATGAAACATGAGTTTAACATTTCTCCACATCTTGAACTGCTATTTTCTTAACACAATTGGGCTGGAACACACTGTGCAGTGCAGAATACAGAAGCCTCCTGATTGTTCTTATTTTCTCAAATAGAGGTGCTAAACTTCCTACTCTTCAGTTATATGGTATTCTTAACTTCATGAAGCTGCTAAAAAACCCTTAGTACTGGGCCTGCAATTACATCTGCCAGACATTGTTCTTATTTAGATTGAGAAAACTAACTGGCTCTACCTTTAAATTTCCAAACCTTGATTTTTCATTCTAACTTTGTAATTTCTGCTTCTTCATCTTTATTATCAATCTGCCAACGCTCCATCTTGTTGCCTTTATTCCAAATTAGAGCAAAGTACTTTTTCAGCCCTCTCAATTTTTTTTATCAATTTCTATCTCACATTCATTGGTTGCTACTTTTGTTTTTATCTGAAGGTAGAAAACTTGACTGTTATTTTTTGCCCCCTGTTTAATATATGCTCCTGATTCAGAAGACACAGTTTATTATACCAATCAGTTCCGCTTCCTCCATTTCTCATAGGATCTTTACATTCATGATAATACACATTGTACACTTCTTCCTACCTTCTTTCTAAAATTTTGGCCCATTTTTCATCTAAAAATTCCAGACTTTTGAAATTTTGCATCTCTTTAATATTTTTTTCCCACTCCCTGAGATGCAAATGCCTAAATTCTGACTTCATGTAATAATATGAAATCCTCAGAGTAGTTTTATCCATCATTAGAAATCTCCCTTCATATCCAAATCTGCTGCTGGACGCCCATACCAGATTCCTAAAAATACTCTGAAAAAACCTCACACCACTCTTCTTCAAGATGACTCTAAATTAAAAACAAAAAAATAAGAAGGAAAAGCAAAGATAGCAATGCAATTCTTTTTTATCATACAGTGCTATTCAATACTCTTTACTCCAATGCATTTTTCAATATCAACGTTATCATGATTGTTATTTCATTATAGTTCTGTTCTTTAATTGCAGTTTTAGTTCTTTCATTTCTGTCCAGATTCTTTACACCATCATGTAAATACAAGGAAACAAAACCTATGCAAACAAACCAAAATACTTTATTTCAGCTACATTTGGTGTTGGCCACTAAGCTTTATGTATAATCTTTTTCTATCTGCACTGATCATCTAAATATCCTTTTACCTCTTAAAGACTTTATATCTGCATTCGATCTACTAGCAAAACCCCTTTTCCAATGATTGTGCTGCTTCATGCTAGGCAGGGAATATCAAGCTTTTCCTAAGTGTCTTCCCTCACCAGAAAAGCTGTTATTGAACAAGTCTGCCGTGAGCCATGCAAGCCAGCAGAAAAGCATCACCATTGGATGCTTTTTTGCTGGTTTGTGACTGTGTCCCCTGAACCACAGCTACAGCACAACGGATGTACTGTGGCCACACATTTTATGTCATGGAAGCCACACATAGAATCACAGAATCACAGAATCTTCTAGGTTGGAAGGGACCTTAAAGATCATCTTGTCCAACCGTCAACCTAACTGACAAAAATAGACACCCACACAACAAACAAGGAGCATCATCACTAAACCATACCTCCCAGCACTTCATCAACCCGTCTTTTGAACACCTCCAGGGATGGTGCCTCAACCACCTCCCTGGGCAGCCCATTCCAATGCCTGATAACCCTTTCAGTGAAAAATTTTTTCCTAATATCCAGCCTGAACCTCCCCTGGCGTAACTTGAGGCCATTTCCTCTCGTCCTGTCGCCTGAGACTTGAGAAAAGAGACCGACCCGCATCTCTCTACACCCTCCTTTCAGGTAGTTGTAGAGAGCAATAAGGTCTCCCCTCAGCCTCCTCTTCTCCAGGCTGAATAACCCCAGCTCCCTCAGCCTCTCCTCATAAGACTTGTGCTCCAGACCCCTCACCATCTTTGTTGCCCTTCTCTGGACCCGCTCCAGCACCTCAATGTCTTTTTTATGGGCTGCAACTGGGATGAATGTGGATATAAGATGCTCAGACTGGAGCACTGCTGGCTATCCTCTGCACCTTCTGAAGAGCAGGTGGCAAGTCAATCTGCTTGTGCCAGCTGAATTAAGACTCAGAAGTTTGGAGGGCGTCTCGCTGTTGAAGAATCCTCTTTGGGAATAAATCCTATCGGACAATCATTGCAAATCCCCTTTACAGTGTTATTGAATACACTCACTTAGTCCCCTGAGCATTTTCAAGTTTGGGTGAAACTTTCTAAAAGCAGAGTCACGCTGTGGACAGCAGTGGACGGACAATTCTGCCTTCCTTGAGGACCTGTTTCAGTCCTGAATCAGCATGCACTATCCTGGAAGAGACCAAGACCAACTCCAAGTTCTCTCTCAAAAACCTTTTCATTCTTAAAAACTTGACTGTAATCACATTAGATACATTTTTTTCTGGTGTTCACCAGAGAGATTGTGGGTTCCTCTCCTCTTCATTCGCACATCACTGTTCTTCCTCAATTTCTTTTTCCATCTCAAATCAAATCAATAAAATTATACATACATACATACAAATCGTATGAGGAGCGGCTGAGGGAGTTGGGACTGTTTAGTATGAGGAAGAGGAGGCTGAGGGGAGACCTCATCACTCTCTACAACTTCGTGAAAGGACACTGTAGAGAGGTTGGTGCTGGTCTCTTCTCACAGGTAATTAGTGACAGAACGAGAGGGAATGGCTTCAAGCTCCTACAGCGGAGGTTTAGATTGAACATTAGGAAAGAATTTTTCACTGAAAGAGTGGTCGGGCATTGGAACAGGCTGCCCAGGGAGGTGGTGGAGTCACCATCCCTGGCTGTGTTTAAGGGCCGTTTAGATGCAGTGCTAAGGGACATGGTGTAGGGGATGACCTTGTAGAGTAGGGTAGATGGTTGGACTCGATGATCCCAAGGGTCTCTTCCAACCTAGACGATTCTATGATTCTATGATATCACCTGTCTTAAACAGGTCAGAACTTAAAAATTGGTACCTATTGCTCTTACCAGTCTAATATGACCTTTGTCCTATTAGCCATAGGGTGAGCAAACAGTACAGCGTAAGGGTATTACATTCCAGGTTTCCTCCGCTTAATTTAGCCCTAATAGCATGGTCTGGCTGCCTTCTGTTTAATTACACCCCACGTCTGTGTGACGCCCAGTACTCCTAAGCTCTTTAAAGAGATTCTTTGCTTTGCAAAACCACTGCACGTTCTCAATTCGGGAGTCAACGCCGGTGCCTGAATGTTTCTTTAACCGATGCGCACGGGAGTGGACTGGAGGACCACCACGGGGGGAAGCTTCTTCCAAGCAGAGCGTGGGTACAGGAGCCCTTACTGACGGGCAGAAACAAACCTTCCAACTCGAGGGGAGTTATAAAACAGGTATGTTTATTGCAGCACTGGGTGCAAGGGGGATTTCTCCTCCTGACTTGCACGCCTCTTGACAAAGCAAGCAGTTATTCACTCATTCTTCCAATGTCCCCTTCGAATCATGCATAATCATGAGCGTGGGTTGGGTTATTCTGATTAGTTCTGGGAATAGGTTTATAGACTAAATTAGAGTATATATAGGTTTATAGAATAGATTAGAATAGATTATTCTAATTGTGTTCAGGCACTCATTAAAATATCTGTCCCCTCCTTTTTGGGTGCGTGTGTACTGCCTCCTGGTGGTCTCCTTCGGGGGTCTTTGGGAGGAAGGCCCCGAGTCTTCTTCACGGGGAACTCTTCCCCATGTATGGGTTGGCCCATCTTCTAACCGCAGGGCTGGTCTGTACCGGTAGTTCTGCTGACTGAGGCTTCAAAGTTGCTGTTACCTGGTGCAACAGACCATAAAGTTCCTATTGGCATGCTAAAGGTATATTGTTTCTTAAAGCAGTGTAACTTCTCTAGAGCTTTACGCTTAACCCCTTAGTTCCTGGTTCTTGCTTCAGTTCCCCCCTTTTCTAGCACATTAGTACACTCATTTACTTGCTCTTACAAAATACTTTCTTTCTCTAAACACTTCTTAAAATATTTTCCTGACTCAATTTTCTGATGGAGTTGATGCTTCCATAGTTCATAGCCATGAGGTTAATTTTTCCCAAAGATCAGAGAAGCCAAGTCAAGTGTCATCTTGAGATACTTGATGTAATAGCCTTGACTGTTGCCAAATTTGTGCTATGTCTGTCTCAATTCTTTTCTCTTGATTTATATATGAACAACAACTTTGGTTTATTATTAAACAGACTCCTCGCTCTTTCGCCGTGATTAAACCCAGGGCCATACGGTTTTGTAGAACCACCTTACCAAGGGATGATACTTCAGTTTGTAGTCCCTGGATAGCATCTACAGTAAGATTCTGAATTTTTTCCATGGTGGCCAAGTGTCATCTTGAGATACTTGATGTAATAGCCTTGACTGTTGCCAAATTTGTGCTATGTCTGTCTCAATTCTTTTCTCTTGATTTATATATGAACAACAACTTTGGTTTATTATTAAACAGACTCCTCGCTCTTTCGCCGTGATTAAACCCAGGGCCATACGGTTTTGTAGAACCACCTTACCAAGGGATGATACTTCAGTTTGTAGTCCCTGGATAGCATCTACAGTAAGATTCTGAATTTTTTCCATGGTGGCAGAAATATTTACTAAAGCCTTTTCTAATTTGCCATCTTGCAAAACTATGAGAAGCTGATGGCCTTTCTGGCAGAAATATTTACTAAAGCCTTTTCTAATTCACTTACTCCTAACTGGGAAAAAAAGCCATCTCGCAAAAAAAAAAACCTATGAGAAGCTGATGGCCTTTCCACAAGGGGATTATTTGGAATCTCACGTACTTTCTGCTGGTGTGTCTGCATAATTCCCAGTGGAAGATGCGAGTGATTATATATTCTACCAAGGGGATTATTTGGAATCTCACGTACTTTCCGCTGGTGGGTCTGCATAATTCCTGGTGGAAGATGTGATTATATATTCTACTCTGGGGAATCACATATCCTAACGTACAGACCCCATCCCAATAGTCAGGTAAGGATTTTCTAGCATGCCCATCCCCACACAGCCACCAGACTCCATCAGGAATACAACTATAAGAATAATTGAGCCATAATCCTATTGTCACTGCTTGTGGACACTTGCCATGGCTGTCATTGATGGTCCTCCCCCTTTCACATATAGTCCCATTAAGATCTGCAGTTAGGTTGAGGTTAAAAACTCCAACCTTTGGGGCAGTATTATTGTGTCTCTTTATGAATATTGGCTTTTCCAATATCTGCAGATCAAATCTAAGTGGGTAAATACTACTGTTCCCACAGGTATATTTTGGAACTTCATGGCCTTTTGGAGGTACTGGACTCTGGAGGCCCCAACAAAGAGTTTCACCACTGGGGAGGCAGGATTGTCTTTGGTTTGGAGCACAGCCACCCCCCACCTTCCACACAATACTATCCCCTGTAGGTGGAGTAGAATTGTTTAGATTGTCATAAGGCCAGCTCCAATTCACGTAAGACACTGGTATTCCAAGGAGGGGAAGTTCCAAATTTCCTTTGGGGAGAGCTGTGCACACCCAACAGTCGGAGAGGTTCAAACTATCTACTACTGATTTAGTCATTTGCATATACGAGTTCTGATCCCACGCTCCCACAGTTCCCGACCATAACCCCACGATGCCAATGATTAACGTCCATCTTTTCGTTGAATGCGTAGTTTCAAAGGTCCAGCTCGTGTTGACTTCCATTGTGGTTTAGGTGCTTTCTTAACTCGGGTATGATGGATCCAGGATGCCTGTTCCTTGATTTTTATGCCTGTATGAGAGGTCAGTGGTACTTGGAAGGGACCTTCCCACTTTGGCCTCAACGGTGAATCTGCAAAAGATTTAACATATACATAATCTCCAGGCTCAATATTATGTACTGGTCCATCCAGCCCACGAGCTCTACTTCCCAAGACCAGTTTCTCTACTTCCTGGAGCTGTTTTTGTAAGCTTATTGTATAGTCTGTTAATATTTTGTTCCCAAGTTCCATAGATATCCCTGCTTGTACGCTATAGGGTCTCCCATACAATATTTCAAAGGGGCTTAACCCCTCCCTTTTCCTGGGTTTTGTTCTTATCCTGAGGAGGGCCAACGGTAGGGACTGGGGCCAGGTTAGGTTGGCTTCCTGACCCAATTTCACAATCTGCATCTTGATTAAATGATTCATCATTTCCACCTGGCCACTCGGCTGCGGATTGTATGGAATATGAAGTTGCCAGTCTATCCCTAGTAGCCTACTTACTTTTGAAACAACTTTTGCAACAAAATGAGATCCCCGATCTGATGAGATTACTGGAGGAACCCCAAATCTGGGTACGATTTCTTGCAGCAATATCTTAGTTACTTCCCTCGACTTATTGGTTGGGCAGGGGAATGCCTGTGGCCACCCTGAAAGGTGTCTGTTCTAACACCATTGGGTCCTGCGGGGGTGTTAATCCTGTTGATACTCCGGGTGATTTCGAAGAGTAAAGAACACGTCTGCGTATGCGACTTCATCCCACTTTCCCTCTCTCCAGAGAAACAACATCAGCCTGTAGCAAAGCATTATAATTAAGAGAACCATTGAAGGGCCATTTCTCCTGGTCGTCCAATTTATAGAGGGGCCACCATTGATTACAGTATTTAATTAGGGTTTTCTTATCTACACTTCCATCTGGTGGACCTCCAATTTCCTTCCAATGGGCTAGGATACACCCCAGGGGGCTCTTTTTTAATATCCCACCTCCGTGTTTATTGCCCATATTTATGCTTCCTTTACTTTCCTAATTAAGAAACACCTGCTGATTGAATCGACAACAATAAAACCTGACCCATGGTAGGTTATATAGGGCGGTGGTGGCTCCGCAGAAAATACACCAAAATTCCAAACTATTATCTAGATAACGTTCCTGTCTTCCTCCAGGGGAAATGATATACTTAAAACACTTAGAACACTTAGATCTTAGGAACAAACAACACCGTTTACACAACTGACAGGCACTAGTACCAGCTCCTCTCCAGGGGCTTGAGAGGGTATGACCTCTTGCCAATCCTCCCATACAATATTACATTCTTGATTCTTAACACTGCCCAAATTTCTGCAAATTACTTGTTTTAGTTCTCCCGAACATCCACTCTTTTCCCAGTCTGACCAATCCCCACACTGAGGACACCAGAAATTGTCCCCATGGTCTACCCAAACCTCCTCGTCGCAAGCAAAACACTTAATAACAAAAATAGGATTACAAGATACACCTTCAGTCCCGTGTATAGGACACTTCCAACCAACACCTGGGTGGAACAACACTTCCTTATGGTCTGTCATGAGCTTTGTTCATCTCCAGCCACTCCCCTCATGGGGAACACGGAACCGTGGATCAGAACTCCACACTCGCTTCACTGTGTCTCAGTCACTCATAGCACTCACAAAGCAGTTTGTTATGGCAGACAAAATAAATCAGAGGAAAAGACCACGGTATTGGTTTCTTACAACATACACCACAAATAACAATGATTATAACGATACCACGCGCAAGGACGGTGGTCAGAACTAAGGGTTCCCAAATTACCATGAGCTGAGATATATTTATCTCACCACCAACTCAAGCTTGAGCTTTCCCTGGGGCGAGTGCAAGGACCCTTTACCTCGCGTAGGGTGTCTCCTCATGACTTACAGGTATCCCTCTAATTACATCTAAAACATACCTGGTCCACAACTGATGGTCCTTGTCTATCCCCGCAGTGATCTGGTTGAGTGGGGGAGTCCTCCTGAGAAATCTTGGGAGTACCCAGAGGAGTCCTGTCCTCAGTGGGTCCCGCAGCCGGACAGAGTGTCCCCTCTGGGGTGCCAAATTGACGGGTGGAAACAAACTTTACAACTTGAGGGGAGTTATAAAACAGGTATGTTTATTGCAGCACTGGGTGCAAGGGGGATTTCTCCTCCTGACTTGCACGCCTCTTGACAAAGCAAGCAGTTATTCACTCATTCTTCTGATGTCCCTTTTGAAGCATGCATAAACATGAGCGTGGGTTGGGTTATTACAATGAGCTCCAGGAATAGGCGGGATTATTCTAATTGTGTTCAGGCACTCATTAAAATATCTCTCCCCTCCTTTGGGCGCATGTGTACTGCCTCCCGGTGGTCTCCTTTGGGGGTCTTTGGGAGGAAGGCCCCAAGTCTTCTTCACGGGGAACTCTTTCCCTTTGATGGGTTGGCCCATCTTCTAACTGCAGGGTTGGTCTGTTCCGGTTGTTCTGCTGACTGAGGCTTCAAAGTTCCTTAAAGCCCTGTAACTTCGCTCTGGCTTTATGCTTAACCACTTAGTTCCTGGTCCTTGCTGCATTGTGAGTGGTGATGCGAGTCCGTGGGGGAAGGGAGGTCGTGCAAACGCTGCAATCCACACCCGTGGATGTTTTAAATCCCATCTGCCCGTGGGATGTGTTGGCTGAACTGCCTGCTGTCCCCAGGCAGTTGGAGAGGAAACACCAGGGGCTGAGACAAGGGGCTTGCACCCCCGGTCACCATTAAAACTGAAGGCAGGGGAGGACTGAAGGGGAGGCTGAGGGTGCAAAGGCACTGATGGCTCTGCACGTCCCCCATCCCCATCTCCTTGCGATGGGAATCATTCAGGTTGGAAAAGACCCTTGGGATCATTGAGTCCAACCATCAACCCTGCTCTACAAAGTTCTCCCCTACACCATATCCCCCAGCACCTCATCTAAACGACTTTTAAACTCATTCAAGGGTGGTGACTCAACCACCTCCCTGGGCAGCCTATTCCAGTGTCTGACCACTCTTTCTGTGAAGAATTTCTTCCTAATCTCCAGTCTAAACCTACCCTGTTCCAGCTTGAAGCCATTCTCTCTTGTTCTATGGTTAATTGCTTGTGAGAAGAGACCTTTCAATATCTGAAGGGTGCCTATAGAAGAGCTGGGGAGAGATCCTTTGCCAGGAAGGGTAATGATAGGACAAGGGGAAACAGTTTTAAATTGGAAGAAAAAAGATTCAGATTAGATCTCAGGAAGACATTTTTTACTATGAGGGTGGTGAGACACTGGAACAGGTTGCCCAGAGAAGCTGTGGATGCCCCATCCCCGGAGGGGTTCAAGCCCAGGCTGGATGGGGCTTGGAGCAACCTGGTCTGGTGGGAGGTGTCCCTGCCCAGGGCAGGGGGTTGGAACTAGATGATCTTTGGGGTCCCTTCCAACCTGAACCATTCTGTGATTCTATGATTCTATGACCAGCACCAACCTCTCTACAATGTCCTTTCAAGTTGTAGAGAGTGATGAAATCACCCCTCAGCCTCCTCTTCCTCAGACTGAACAGTCCCAGCTCCTTCAATCGCTCTTCCATTGATGGAAGTGCCGCTTCCATCCCACACATCCCGGGAGGCTCCCCCCCACCCCGCCCCGGGATTTTATTTACTTATTTATTTATTTATTTAACCGGTGAAGAATTAAAAATGGAGATTTGGGCGCGGAACCCCAGCGGGGTTTGCCGGGGCGCGGCCCCGCCTCCTCCGGGGCCCGGCCGCGGGGGCGGCAGCGCGCTTATCCCGGCACCGGGCGCCGTCCCGCCGGGCTCCTTTGTGCCGGCACCAGGGCAGGGGGTTGGAACTAGATGATCTTTGGGGTCCCTTCCAACCTGAACCATTCTGTGATTCTATGATTCTATGACCAGCACCAACCTCTCTACAATGTCCTTTCAAGTTGTAGAGAGTGATGAAATCACCCCTCAGCCTCCTCTTCCTCAGACTGAACAGTCCCAGCTCCTTCAATCGCTCTTCCATTGATGGAAGTGCCGCTTCCATCCCACACATCCCGGGAGGCTCCCCCCCACCCCGCCCCGGGATTTTATTTACTTATTTATTTATTTATTTAACCGGTGAAGAATTAAAAATGGAGATTTGGGCGCGGAACCCCAGCGGGGTTTGCCGGGGCGCGGCCCCGCCTCCTCCGGGGCCCGGCCGCGGGGGCGGCAGCGCGCTTATCCCGGCACCGGGCGCCGTCCCGCCGGGCTCCTTTGTGCCGGC
>NW_015090968.1:589492-595375 GCF_001431845.1 Calidris pugnax | reverse complement strand
GGGGGGGGGGGTGGTGGGGTGATGGGGTGAGGGTGGTGGAGGTGGAGGTCCGGTCACCGGCGGTGGTGGGGGGGGCGTTGGTGGTACCCCCGTGCCTGAGCGACGATCCGTCCTCCCGAGCATCAGGCATGGAGGTGAGAAACCCCGCCGGTTAATGACGTTTGGAAACGTTAATGAGGTTTCCCGGTGAAGAAAAGGGCTCCCTGTAGGTGTCCCGGCAATTGATGTATCTTGGCTGTGCCTGAGCATGACTTGTTGGAGCGGGGTCCTGAGAAGCGTCACGAAGATGGTCAGAGGGGATGGAGCATCTCTGCTGTGAGGACAGGCTGAGAGAGCTGGGGTGGTTCAGCCTGGAGAAGAGAAGGCTCCGGGGAGAACTCACAGCCCCTTCCAGTATCCAAAGGGGGCCTACAAGAAAACTGGAGAGGGACTTTATACAAGGAGATGTAGTGATAGGATGAGGGGTAATGGCTTCAAACTGGAAGAAGATAGACTGAGATTAGGTATGAGGAAGGGATTTTTCACTCTGAGGGTGGTGAGACACTGGAACAGGTTGCCCAGGGAAGCTGTGGCTGCCTCATCCCTGGAGGGGTTCAAGGCCAGGCTGGATGGGGCTTGGAGCAACCTGGTCTGGTGGGAGGTGTCCCTGCCCAGGGCAGGGGGGTTGGAACTCTAAGGTCCCTTCCAACCCAAGCCATTCCATGATTCTATGACAGGTACCACCACTGATCCCACGTTTCATACGCCCTCTCCCAGCTCCCACCTGCCGCGTTTGTGGGAACTGAGGTGAGTGCTGAGGCCCACCTCGGGAGAGCTCCTCCTCATCTCCACGTGGTAGATGGAACCTGAGTGTGAATTCAGTTCATTGTGTTTGCTGAGGCTGTAAGAGAATAAACAGGAAACAACAGGTGCCCTCAGTGGGTGCAAAAGAGGGAATAGCCATGGAAAGCAGGGGACTGGATGCTGTAATTGCTGATGGTTTTTATTCTGGGGGGACAGACCCTTCAGTTCTGGGGTGGATTGGCTGATTATTCATAGAGGTAGGGAAAGGCTTAGAAACATAGCAGCATACAAGAAGGGTGGATTTATGGAGGCAAATGAAGTGGATGGTGACAGTGTGAGACCAGCGAAAGAGTTGTTGGCCATGAAACTGCCACAAAAAAAAAAACATCTGGGAAACATAATTGGAATTTCATTGAGAAGGAAAGGCAAGGTGTGGAGTTGTAACTGTTAGATTACTCACCCTGTGAAATGGAGCAGCTGAGTTTGACACAAGAGAAAGCCGGAGCCTGCCACAAGAAAGCAGCTGTCACAAAATTCTCTGTAGAAGAGTCTCCAGCTACTTCACACTCACCTTCCCACTACGCTCTGCTAAACCTACAGCCGAGGACAAACCGGTGAGCCGCAAGACCAAGATTATCCACCCTTTAGTCATGGTTGAAAGCCAGCTACAAGGTTTTAATTTTGATGCCACAGGTCTCTTGTGACAGCTTTGTTGTTGCACTTCCGTTCCCTGCAATTATAGTGTTGGTAAGATCAACCTTATCAACAAATGATGCTTCAGCAAGAGCTCCGGATCTGAGTGACATGTAGTACAGGAGGATTTTGTTGGAAGGGGAGCTCCCCTTTAAGTAGGGAGACAGTTCTGTCTCCCTCTGACATCACCTGTAATTTTACGTTGTAGATGCAGCTATTACTCTGGAATTCGATATGCTTTGTAGGTGGAGCCCAAACAAACATCTCACCTGTCAACACAGATGTTGTTCTCCAGAGGAACAACGAAATTACTCGGAGCAGGAACGCTTCGTCCATCACTAAATGAGATGAGAAAAATATAGACAACTTAAAAAATGTTTGTTCACAAAACACTATGCCCACTCCTTGACCTTTTACGGGATGTTCAGTATTGAAGAATGTGGGAGCTGCTCGTGGCTCAGATTTAATATAGACAACTTAAAAAATGTTTGTTCACGAAATACTATGCCCACTTCTTGACCTTTTTATGGGATGTTCAGTATTGAAGAACGTGGGAGCTGCTCATGGCTCAGATTCGATAAAAGCAGTAGAGAAATTTCTGTCTTAAATTTTGAGTCTTGAGGCAAACCAGAGCAGTTACGAGTAAACATGCTGCGGTAACACTCTTGCATTGTCTTCCAGTGCATAATCAAGCAGTTCTTTAGTAATAGCCTTGCAATAGGCATTCAAATAGTTATGTAATAATTGCCTATACGGTGTTTGATAGAAAGGATGCTTCAAAATTGAGTTTGTGGTCTCAGCAAGAGGCTGGTGAGAGAGAACCAGTAGAACGTGGCAGAAATAGGAGTTCAGTCCTGTTGTAGTCCTTTGATGTCGTACTGGAAGTACGGAGGGATGTGTGTACCATGTTGGACTCACATCATATGGTCCAAACACCAGGGTCAGGGTTCGGTGATCAGGGTTCATTCTTTCCTTGTGCAATGTTGGGAGGTACAAATGACCTGTGGGAGCAGGAACTGAAACCTGGCTGAGCACCCGACTTCCAGAAGAAGCCATGCTGCTTCTAGTTCGTCCTCAGTCGGTCAATCATGTATTCTTTCTCCACTCTGGCTTGGATTCAACTCTAAAGATGTTGTGTTAGCTTGTATCCCTACCACCCAGGTGGCTGGCATAAAGTGGACTCACTCCCTGTGTACCCAACTACTTTCATATGTCCTCAGTCAAATCTTGTACTGTTAATACCTGTTTTGTAGGCTTTAAAAAAATTACTTTTGCACATTCTTTTTCTTTCTAAAGTTTTTTTTTTTTTTTTTTTTAGTGTCTATATTGAACTTAAAATCAGAAATGACTAAGTTACTGAGGTTATTTATACTGTAGTCTGTGAGGAAACAAGGTTAATGTGGTGGTCTTCCAGCCAGCAAGTAATTTTCTGCTACATAAAAATTGGGACGGAGGAATAGAAATGAGTGGAATGTTAGATTGTTTACATTGATTCAATGGAAACATCCTATTAAGATTATGAGAAAATTCTGAAAATGCTCAATAATATAGGACGTAGACTCAGTCCTCATTTGATGGGGATTCCATCCCTGATAAATGCTTTTTTGTCATGTCAGTTGACGACATCATTCATTTCATATGGGCTCCATTTTAAAAAGCTTAATTTTTTAATCAAAATGCCAAGTGGCATTGGTAATAACGCTTTCATAATCCCCGTAGGCCAACTTAGTTCGGGCTGTTCCCAGGAGTGGTTTTTGCTTGTGCCAGCTTTTTCCCAGTCATCCTGTCAGCAGGGAGCCAGCTGATGCTGCTGGAGACCGGGCTGGTGGTGAGGACATGAGGAGCTGATGGAAGGGCGAGTTCCAAGCAGCAGCTCAGGTGTGGCTTAAAGTCACTCTTTGACAAGCCCTTAGCAAAACTCCATGTGCACGACACCTGCACAAGCTATTGAACCTCTATTTCCTCCAAGGATGGGGGTGCATTTGTTTACAAAGTCTATTTCCCGTAAAATTATAATGAGTGGTATCACTTACCTTCATCACATACCAGCTTTTCAGTCACTTTGCCAGCAATTTATCTGGCTGCAGTTATGTGTGTTTGGGGACTTTGGAATAATCTTATATCTCTTCCAGTCCTCTTGATTTTCTCTAGTCTTTCAAGAATTACTGAAAACGAGTATCAGGAGGCCGGAGGGAATTTCAGGTGGTTTTTAAAAGGATGATAGGTACAAGAAGATAGCTGGACATGTTAATTTTAAAATGTTGGTAGATTATACGATCTCTTGATCCCCAGTCAGAGATCAACATACCCAGATTAATCCCCATATCATATAAGGGTATTAATATTGGTATTTTTACTACCAGTGTGGACATTTTATCTGCAATTTTAAGCCAGTTTTGCTACTGGGTGTAGTACTCTGTGTTCCCAGTCTGAAGCCCCCCGTAATGATGCGAAACCCACTCTCTTCCTTCACCCTTCAGTTTCAGGTTGAACGAGTTATTCTAAATACTGCTCAGTATTTCTGATTCAGTAGCCTAAGGCAAGCCCTTAACATGGCCTTCTCCCGGGCTCTGTCAGCACAGCATGCTTCGCAGGCATTGAGGATTTGTAGACCTTGCTCTTATCAGCAGCTTTAAACAATTAATAACTTCTTTAGTAGCAACACATCATCAGCTTTATCCTTCTTAAATGCCTTCTAAGCAGAGATTTTAATATCCGAACCGCGCAGGCTATTCCTTTTATTTCTTTCATGTTCTTGATAAAATCTCTTTTCAGTGAGAACTTCCAGCTTTTCCTGTGTCTCAGTCAGGCACCAGTCACCAGGATATAAACAATTCCATATTAATTCTCGCCACGTTCTTTGCCAGATTGGTTTTGTTCATTTGTGCCGTGCTGAGCATCATTTCATACAATGCTTGCTTCCTTTGAGCTCTTAGTTTACTATCCTTCCAGCTTGGGATTCACCTCTTAAACTGTCTTTTTATCTCAGCCCGTGGGTTTTTGCACTGCTGCCCCTCTGATTCTCTCCCCCCACCCCAGTGTGGAGGAGCGAGGGAGCGGCTGAGTGGGGCTGAGCTGCCTCCTGGGGCTAAATCACAACAGTCCCTTCTGGTGCCCAAGGTGGAGTTTGAAGGGTTTGAGGTAAGGACAGATTTGATTGGAGTGTGTGAGGCCAAATTTATTGTTAATAGCTGTGGCTGCTCTTTGCTTTTGCCATTAGCTGTATGCCTTTTCATCCCTAACTCTGAAGGGAGCTGTGCTTTACACCAGTCCACCCCTACCTTCTACCCAGGGCTTCAAAGAAGAAAAACAGCAGTGGAGTGGGTAGTGTGTTTAACAGGTTTGCTCATACAGGTACGCAGCTGAAGACATAAAGCCAGAAAAGTCTAGACTTGCTGTACTTTATGATCTTGGCACCGACTGTGGCAATTACGATTTGTTTCTTGTAGGTACTTGTTCTGGTGTTGGAGCAGAAAAATTTACTCATTAAACAAGTAGTAACCTGATGGAGGCAAATCAAAGCTGCATTCAGTTACGGATTACTGAACCTGATTGCAGTGTTTAAATCCCCGTGGCTGATGCTCAAGACTCTTAAAGTCAGCCAGTGATGCTGGAGCACTCTTGCATTTCAGAGAAACCACTATGGCCTCTCAGCTAGGGTTGGCTGTAGGAATAGACTAAGTAGGGACCTGCATGTGGCAAACATCACTAGGGCCATGGAGCCCACTTGGCCTTTGTCATGGCTGGAAGATGTGAAGGAAGAGCTGCTTTTCCTAGTCTTACCAGCAGTGCCACATGCTGCCCCAGATACCTCCAGGCCTTGGGAAGGAGCCATGGATGCCCAGGTTTTGCTTGTTGGCTCTTGCTCACTCCTCTATTTGTTCCCCTTGCTCCTGCCAAACTGATGGGGACCAGAAGCCCAGGTTGGACCCTCTGCAAAGGAACAGGAGAGCCCAGACCTCTGGTAGCAGTCGTCTTGGCTAATGCTGCTGAAAATACTTATCACCTACCCTCTTTTGAGCTTCTACAAAGTAAGCCATACTTATATAAAGAAATCATCTGATCATCCACGTTGCATGGATCCTGAGGCTTCCTTGGACCCCAGCCCTTGTCCTTTGGGCCCTCCATAAATATACAGGATAATCCCATCACCCTTTACAGGCAATAGTGGGTGGCAATTGCCAGCAGATATCTTAGTATGACAGAGAGAGACAAAATATTTGACTCTCTGCTATACC
This sequence comes from Calidris pugnax, assembly GCF_001431845.1. Classification (NCBI taxonomy): domain Eukaryota; kingdom Metazoa; phylum Chordata; class Aves; order Charadriiformes; family Scolopacidae; genus Calidris; species Calidris pugnax. The sequence goes on along the minus strand of NW_015090968.1, from coordinate 589,661 downwards.
AAAATAGGGATCAGGTTTATCTACAGTCAGCTTTTTTTTCCTGAATTGAGAAAGGAATGATCAAAGACTTCTTTTTTACTCTTTTTTTTTTTTTTTTTTTTCTCCCCCCTCCGGTGAAAAAAAAGTTTAGCTTTCCAAGTTAGGGTCTGTCAAAGGGTTCCTGAAAGTC
>NW_015090968.1:574413-589406 GCF_001431845.1 Calidris pugnax | reverse complement strand
ACTTTTTTTTTTCTTTTTTTTTTTTTTTTTTTTGTCTCCTCCCTGCAGGACATGATGGGTGGAAAAGAATCCTGCGTTTCAGGACAGGTGCCAATGACTGACCTGAGCTGCCTTGCCTACGTACTGGAAGAATGGACTGTTGTGGAGTACCTGAAGAAATACCTTTTCCATATGATCATCGCCTTGCTGACAATGAGTGCAATGCTAGTTGTTTTTATAGTTCCTTTAACAATCCTCTTTTTCATTTACCTTAGTAATATTTTGCTTTTGATATATCAGAGGAACAGTGAGGTAAAAGCAGACCCCTTGAGTGAAGTTTGGGATAGTGCAAGGAAAACTATAGCAAGCTTTTGGGATATATATGCAAGAATATGGCATGGTAAGTATGACATGATTTGTCTGAAGCTTTGAATTACAATAAATAGTAAATATGCATAAGTTTTAATTTATTTTTTTATTTCTTCCAAATGGATGCAAAGAAATTACATTTATTATACTTTGTATGGCATCTGTGTGGTTGCACTATAGAACAGGCAGAATGAAAGGGAGACATTATTTTATATAGAGTAAATTTCTTTAAGTGCATAGGCGGGTGCACTTCTCTGTACATGGTATGAGTGAAGCGCAGCGTTAATTTTAGTTCTGGTAATATAACTGCAAAGGAGATGTGTGATTTATTTTTTTATTTTAGTAGCTCTTTAAAACCCACTTAGTAAACGATTAAAACACAACAACTAGTTGGAAATGTAATTAGTGTATTTTTAGTTGGTGAAAACTACTTTGGGGTATGACAATTGAAAATAATTTTAAGAGCTGTATGGACAAAGAAGTAGTTAAATATCGCATTTAAGTTTGTACTGTGGCAGAATTTAAAAGTGATCTGATTTTTCAGTTTCATTACACTCAACCTTCAGATACTTCCAACACACCCTGCTCCCTAGGACAATCCTCAGCAGCACGCTAGGCTCTTGTTCTTCCCACAGATGTAGTTTAAGGCTATCAGCCAGACTTAACTTTGCTGCCCTGAGGATGAAGAATAACAGGTTGTTATCTGTGTTGCCATCCTTCCTCGCAGCTTTTTCCCTTAATCTTTGAATATCCTGCAGTATAAAACTTTTCTCCACCTCTTCCTGGGATTCTGCCCGCTCCATCCCCATCCTTCTCCCCCAAGAGCTCATGTCAGGAGCTGTAGTGGGGATGGAGATGAAGGCAGGAGAGGTGGAATAGAGCTGTGAGCTGGTAGCAGCTGTGGCTTTCCCAAGCCTTTGCATACATTAGCCTCCTACTCCAGCTCCACCTCCAACCTACATCAAACATAGAAAGAGCCAGGAGAGGGATTTACAGAAGTCCATGTCTGTCAGGAAGTTCCCTTCTGCTGTGATGGGAACACACAACTCTTGTGGAGAGAACCTCTCTTCGGGATTTTTACAGATTCTGGTTTGCACTTAAACATCTCAACCAGAGAGGCTTTTTATTATGCAAATTCCAAACCTTTTCATTCTGCCTGACACACAATGGAGATTCACACTTCCATATTTCATGAAAGCATCATGGCTGGTTGTTTGCCTCTCCTTCTGTGGATGAAGCAGTTTCACACTACTATAGTAATTAATTTTTTTTATTATTATTGCACTATGGACTAGGAAAGCTTCCTAATGGGAAATAATTAATTTAGTCCCTTCACTGGGGGAAATGACAGGTTCTAGTGATTAAATTGACCAACAAATTCACCCACCTGTGGTGTCTGAGGGTCTTTCTCTTTGCTATTGACCAAAAGTTCCACCCAGAACTTAATTAAAAGCTACTGCAGAGGCTTTCACAACTCTCTGAAAATCATTTAACAAAGGACAGTAAACAGTTTTCTTTAAATTGCCAGATGATTTGCAGCCATCACTGTCAGTGCATTGCTTTCCGTTCTGAACAGGTTATGAGCTTCATGGTGTGGAAAACTTACCAGAAGGACCGGGCATTCTTGTGTATTACCATGGAGCTATTCCTATAGACTACCTTTACTTTTTGTCTAGGCTGTTTCTCTGGAAGAAAAGACTTTGTCTGTCAGTCGCTGATCATTTTGTCTTTCGTTTACCAGGTAAGAACATGTTCTCTTGTACTTAAGCGTCCTGGATTCAGTGGTTTTGGTGAAATTTACATTTATTACACTTTCAAGAGAGCTTCTAAACTAAAAGACTGCTTTTAGACTTTTAAACTAAAAGCTGATAGATGCAGAAGGGTAAGCAGGGTAGAATATCCTGTCTTTTAAGTGAAAGGTCATAAAAACACAGGTAGACCCTCCAAAGCCAACAAACCGAATCATAGAGTCACAGAATTGTCTAGGTTGGAAGGGACCTTTCAGACCATTAAGTCCAGCCATCAACCTGACAAAAACCATCACTAAAACATGTCCCTCAGCACCACGTCTACCCATCTTTAAATACCACCAGGGGTGAGGATTCAACTGCTTCCCTGGGAAGCCCATTCCAACGCTTAATAACCCTTTCAGTGTAAAAATTTTTCCCAATATCCAATTGAAACCTCCTCTGGTGCAACTTGAGGCTGTTTCCTCTTGTCCTATCGCCTGTGACTTGGGAGAAGAGACCAACAGCCACCTCTCTACGACCTCGTTTCAGGTGGTTGTAGAGAGCGAGAAGGTCTCCCCTCAGCCTCCTTTTCTCCAGGCTAAATAATCCCAGTTCCCTCAACCGCTTCTCATAAGACTTTTGCTCCAGAGCCCTCACCAGCTCCATTGCCCTTAAACAGACACTATGTAATCCCATTGGGATGAAATGTCATGCCTCAGTAGAAAGTGTAGGATGGGGACTGTATTATTGACCTAATGCTGGCAGGTCAGCAACGGGCCGTGGGTGCAGAAATGCCCACTAAATGATAGGGTATCAATTACCTACTGGGCCTCTACACTGAGTAGCTGTTGCAGTAGGGTATGACATCAAATCTATCCTTTGCTCAAAGCCTGGAGTAGGGCACAAAACTTGTTTGAAGATTTTACTGTTGAAGAGAGCTCTGTAATACTGATCCCAACCCATTCAACACATTGTATGCTGAGAGGGAAATAAATAATTCCATTGTGGAAGAAAAATACAGAAAAGCAAACCTGGAGAGGGAAATAAATAATTCCATTGTGGAAGGAGAATACAGAAAAGCAAACCTCATTCATTTTTAGAAGAACAAGGTATAAAAGGGAGCATTCAAAAGGAATAGCGTGGAGATTATTTAAAGGCACCTTTACACCACGTATATTAAAAATAATTGTAATACTAAACAGTAAAGGAAGCTATTTAAAAGTAGAAGGACATTCTTCAGAAAAGGACATTTTTAGAAGAACAAGGTATAAAAGGGAGTATTCAAAAGGAATAGTGTGGAGATTATTTAAAGGCACCTTTACACTGCTTATATTAACAATTATTATAATACTAAAGAGTAAAGGAAGCTATTTAAAAGCAGAAGGACATTCTTCAGAAAAGGGAGTTGTGTTCAAACTGTGAAAACAAAGAGCATAAACTCAAGCTAAATTTGATGCAAGAACATATTGAGGCATCCCAAGAAAGATGGAAAGGAAGAATTTGCTAAAGGCATAGTTAGTAAATACTGTGTAGTATTAAACACATCAGAAGCATGAAGTCATCAAGGAAGAAAGATGGAAAGGAAGAATTTGCTGAAGACTTAGTAAATACTGTGTAGTATTAAACACGTCAGAAGCATGAAGTCATCAAGAGATGATTGGCTTTTAAGAGGACCCCTAAAGGAAGATAAAGCTGATCATAATGTTGCAAAGGAGACTTCTTTTTTTGAGGAAGATAAAGCTTATCATAATGTTGCAAAGGAGACTTATCTTTTTAAGGGATAAATGAGAGGGTTCTGTCTCAAATTGCAGTGTCTGTAGTGCAGATTTTTATTACAAATGTATAGTAAACTCTAGTCAAGACAAAGTAACACTCTCAGCTGTGCAATTTTTCTGGGCTGTTGATGTGTACACAATATATTGCGTGAATTGTGTTCATGCTAGAGGAACAGAAGGTGGCAAATACTGTGTCAGCCTATAAAAAGGCTGGTAAAAAAGGCATCTGGTAGAAAAGACCACAAATAGTGGAGATTAGGTCTCCCCATTTGCTGCATTAGTAGAAAATGTGGCTACAAGTAATAAAACTAGTGAAACTTCTCCCTAACCACCTCTTGCTCTACCAAACTTACCTGCTTTTTGCAGAGAAATGTTGCACTTCACAGATTGGTTCTTTAAAGAATGTTCGTGAGCATATGCTGAACCTCAGTCTGTTGGATTAATTACCGTTATGGGAGAAGTCTTCTTGTGAATGAATAACTGTTTAAAAGGTAGGAAATAAAGGGCAGAAATAAATAGCTCATTTTCGCAAAGAAGCGGAGTTCACCAATTATACTGACAAAGATCAGTGCTGGAACCTGTATTGTTCAAAATAATCATAATCTAGATCATTAATGAGGTGACAAAGCTTTATACTGGCCATTTTTTTTCAAGGCAGTAAAAGCCCACCCAGAGAGTACTGAATCACGAGCTGATTAATTGGCAGATGAAACTCAGTTATAATTACAGCACAGAAGGAAAAGAACCAAGTCCAAACATGTAAATTTTAAACACTTTAAATTTTCTAGATGACATTAGGAATATGTCAGCTTAAGTCTCAGCAATTGCCAACAGGCAAACAGAATTTTAGGTCCCAGCAATTGCCAAAAGGCAAACAGAATCTTAGGCTTATCACGAAAAAGAAGAAATAGAGAATACCGTTGTGTACTCAACTGCATATGGTGCCCACATCTTGAGTACCGTGTGGAATTCTGGTCTCCCCATCTCAGAAAAGCTGCAAAATAATAAAGATACAAAGAAGGATAAGGATGATCAGAGGCCAGGCATGGCTTCCTTTGAAGAGCCAGTACATAGGACAGAAGTCTTGCATTAGCGAGGGATATAAAATTCTGTGTGACCTAGGAAAGGGGAATAAGAAGTGATAATACATTCATATGATACATCATAGTTCCAAGCAGGCAAATGTTTTAAAGGCAAGCAAAGGAAGTATCTATTCACTTAGTAAGGATATGGCTGTAGGATAAAACAGGAATTCATATGAGTTCGCAAAGGGATTAAACAAAGTCAACATCTGTCTTTGGCAGAAATTTCTGTCAAACATGGTGCCTTTGAATAAGTTTAAATAATTCAATTTCAAGATGCTACGCTGTGTTTTCCGTTGTCTTCCCAAGTTTCTGTTGCAAACCTTTGTCAAAGTTGCAGCGCTAGACCCCAGTTCTGGCATTAATAAATGTTTACATTTATTAATATAAGCAAATTCTTTTCCAACCATGCTGTTGGAACAGTGAATTTGAAGACTGGGGAAACTCCTTTTTGCTGAACGTCTCTCTGGAAGTTCCAAACTGATAGATTTAAAATGGGAAGATAGTATAAGAAAGCATGGAGTGCTTCTGTGGTTCTCAATCCATCTTTTGGAGAAATCACAGTTACAGGAACAAAGGAAGGAGATTCACTGAACTGTTCATGCAGCGCCGAAACTGGCCATCTAACTTCTGCTATTCATGCATCTTAAGAATCATATATACTTCAGTAGAGTTTGATCCACAGAGATTGCAATTTAATCACAAAATACTCAATTTAACAACTTAAACCCTCAATGTTTAAAATATTAGTCATCACATTTCAAAAGAACACTTGAAATAGTTGCTTGTCAGGTATTAATTTTTGTCGTAATCTTTATTGTACTGAAATTTCATATTTCTCTATTAAAATACTTAAAAAGGAAGAGGGAGGAATAGATGTTTATTTTCAGATTTCTAGCCATGATGCACAAGTTTTGATTGAATGGATGGTGTTTTGATAATTATGGAAAATGGCACGTGGAGGCGCTAATTTATTGAAATGCTCCTGAAAACCTGGTTCATCTTCACAACATTTGGGCAAAAACACTGTCACGTATTTGTCATTTTGCCAATATTTACTTCCCTTGTACACATTTGCCTTAGCCTAAGTCTAAAGCTATTAGATTTTTATTTGGCTCTAATCTTATTCCTACATGCAAGCAGTGTTTGTGATCTATTGTTATAATAATCTGTACTTGTTAATTCTGTATTGCAGGACTTAAATTGCTATTGGAAGTGACGGGTGTTATGCCCGGTTCAAGGGAGGAGTGTCTCCTTGCACTGAAGAATGGACACTTGGTGTCCATCTCACCGGGTGGAGTGAGAGAAGCGCTGTTCAGTGATGAGAGTTACCAACTCATGTGGGGAAATCGCAAGGGCTTTGCTCAGGTCGCTCTAGATGCAAAAGTGGTGAGTATTATGTTACCAGTCCTGGTTTATGCTTCATGAAATGCAGCTTAGGAGTGTGTCCCATCACATGAAGGACCCCACGGCAGGAGTTTGGAGGTGCTTGGAGCTGAGAGGGGCATCTGCGCAAGGAGGTCTGCATCTCCAGGATGGGCTGGGATGCCCTTTGTGTGGGTCTGTGTCCTTTGGTAACCTCGGGCAGGGCAAAGAGAAGAGGAAATTATATCCTTTAACACTAGACATGTACTTTAGATGCTAAATTTCCTGAGAGGAGCACAATCCAAGTAGCCAGGACCAAGAATCTCATCTGTCCATCAAGGCATGTTGGGACACATGAATGGGAACCCAGGGAGGTTGTGGAGTTCCCTTCTCTGGAGATTTTCAAGACCCGCCTGGATGCAGTCCTGAGTGATGTGCTCTGGGCAACCCTGCTCTGGCAGGGGAGTTGGACTAGATGATCTCTAGAAGGTCCCTTCCAGCTCCAACAATTCCATGATTCTGTGATTCCATGTGTTGGAAGAGGTTCAGGAGTAAAGATTTCCTTTCCTTTTCCCACCATTTTCCTCAAGCACATTAATCTGTAGGGGACAAGGTTTTTATGGAACTGCATAGCTTTTTCTTGATGGTTGCAAGGCATCCATCTCTGCAGTTCCATGTCTACAGTTCCATCATGCAGGCATCCAGTTCCTCGTCTTGACTTTATTTCAGGAATCTCCACTGGGGTCCTTCTCCATAGGGGTCCTGTGATTTTCAAGCTGCTCAGGTGTGACCCAGCTCAGTTCCAGCACAGCCAATCTAAATCTCTGGGTTACTGCAGGTCTGTCTGATCGTGCTGCTCTACGGACGTGAGCTCTTATGTGTGTACCTGGTTTTATCAGCTTAGAGACCAAATGCTGTCACCCACAACTTCACTGTTGTTGAAGTACAGTTGAAGTACAACTTCATTGGCTCATCATTGCATACGAGGAACCTTCACAGTTGCCAGATGTCTTTACAACCTGAGATATGTTTCTTTTGCACTATTCCTAAAACTTAAAGTGGTTTGTCTGTATGATAGGCGGGTTTCAAACATTTTAAATGTATTCCATCAATAGCTGAAGCTGTGTGGTATTTTTAGTATCCAGTAGTAGTATGCTTTTAAAAGACATTACTCATAATTTTAAGGGAATTACTCATAATTTCTCATTCTGAAGGGTTTACTATTACAACTTCATGTAGTTTGGTATTTTTGTTATCTGTCAGGATTTTTTCCCTTTAAATGCTTTCCATCACTTTGAGTTGTTAGGCTCTAGTTAGGTCTTTTTCTTGATTCTTTTTTCCTCATCCTGTGGTTTCTGTTCTGTGGTAGTGATTCTTAACAGCCTAACGGGGTTCTTTCATTACCTTCTGGACAAGTAGTTCCAACAACATGCTCAAATACAGTTTAAAAAAAAAAAAAAGGACAATAGTGGGGGAAAAAGTCAATGAATGTATGGATACATATGGATACATACATATAGTGGATAAAATCACTGTTAGTTTGTCTACAAGCCATGAAATCTTACCTCAGGCTGTAAGACATGACTGTTTCAAGTTCAGGTATCTCAAATATCTTTCTTTGTAGTCCCAATAATGAAGTGAACTTGTTCGGTAACTGCCTAAGGACCTGCCCTCTAGAAGGTGTGTATGAGGTCCATGAGGATGTACAATCGCCTCATTTGTCCAAGGGATCTGCAGAAGTTTTTCCCAGTGGGGTACTATCCAAACATTACTGCTTCAGTGAGACCTTGCTTTGGGAAGCAGATGAGATGAGCCAAACGAGAACATCTGCTTGCTTTCTGCAAGACTTCACGAGCTGAATACTTTCCTATTTGCCACACATGATAGAAGCTTTAGACAGAGAAACTGCAAAACTTCCATTTTATGCTTCAGTCAGCGATATTGCAATAAATACGTAGCATACAAATGTGAGTTTTCTGTAGGATCTCAGTTAACTTCTATAGTGCACGTTCAAAATGAAAAGTAGAAACCTCTAAGACAATGTCAATTGTTTTCCTTATAGATGTGGACTTTAAAATGGCAATGTTGGTGGGAGCTGAGAAAGAGAATTTGATTCCTATTCTGGAGTTTATTTTTTGTAACAAGATTCCTTGTTTGGTACCTAACTGACTGATAATTATCCTGTGTACTCAAGTGATTTTCTTAGTTGCGTTAACAGGCACTAAAACATAAATTCAAACTTGGTGTAACATTTCCACCTGTGTTTTTTTTTTGTGATTCTGTAGCCCATCATTCCAATGTATACTCAAAATGTCCGGGAAGGATATAGGATGTTTAAAGAAAGAAGTAAGAGCTTTAAAATATATTTTAAGTATTTGGAATGTTTTCTCCACTTCTGTCTCAGATTTCTTTTACTTTTCTTTTAGATTTTTGCTTTTCAGACTTCTGCTTACTTTGGATTCTCTGGGTTGGAGGTATCTCAAATACAGAAATAGCTTGTGGATAACTGGTTTGTGCTGTGTGATTTGGTTCTTTCATGCAGTGGTATTTCAGTGCTCTAGTAAGTCTTTCAAGCTTTGTTTTGGTGGATGGTTTCCTAAATCCTGTAATTTTTTCTTGACTGTCAGACAAAGCACACATTTTTAAGAACCCTTCCACATTAATCAGTTTCAAGTCTGGATTGTGTTTTCTATGACTATAATCTCGCATTTTTTCCTCCCTTGAACTATTTTAGGATTTTTTAGGCAGTTGTATGAAAGTACTCGATTGCCGTTTACTCCTCCGTATGGAGGACTTCCAGTTAAATTTCGCACTTACATTGGGGAGCCAATCCCTTACGATCCAAACATAACTACGGAGGAATTAGTTGAAAAGGTAAGTTAACTCTCCTTGTAATATTGAACTACACTATTTATACATGCACTCTATTATATATGCACTTAAAACTAGTTTTTTATATGCTTTGAATAAAGACAAACGCACTTTTACTAGCTTGTTAAAGCAATGGGCAGTTGAGCTCCAGAATTATACCTACAGATATATGTATTGACATAGGAACGGGTGATTGGGATGCCCTCATCCTTTCAGAACGTGTGAGATCTGTCTTCTTGGGAAGATAAATTTGTTTCTCCCATGCCTTTGATAACTAACAGAAATGATGTGAACTATGTTTTAAGTTCAGTTTCCAATAAGTAGGAAAATAAATTTCATCTCTAACAAATACCTTTGAGAATCTTCTCGAAGTAACACAGGGCTCTAGAAACAAAAAGCTTCAGTCTCATTGTCAAAGGGAAAATGTTTAAAAAAATATTTGCATCCAAAATATAAAAATATTTTGAGTACGTACAACTTGGTGAAATCAGTGGTGCCCAGGAGCATAAAGACATTTATAAGAGCCAGGGTTTAGGCATTTTTCAAAATACTAATCTATACAGAAAATACATTTTTAAAATTTTCTGTAGAAGGTGAAAGGAGGGCTTAGTGCAAAAAAAATATTAAAAATCTGCTATGGCCTGGGAAAGGTGAAAGGAGGGCTTAGTGCAAAAAAAAAAATTAAAAATCTGCTATACATTGATCTATACATAGATCAAAACACTTGCTGGGAATCACTGCTGTAAAGAACATCTTGCTGCCCCTAAAAAGATGCAAGAAGGCGAGCTTTTCTTTCCTTTTTTAATTTTTTTCCCTTTTTTTTAAGGATCTACTGCAGATTGTTCTGGGCTTCACAGCAGTGAAACCAGAAAGGCAGGTTTGGTCTGTTACAAGGGAACTGCCCTAGCAAGCTGCAGAGTTTGCCCTCTGCAGGTTTAGGAGGCTGGAAGCAGTATTAATGCTAGGACTGTCCTTGTGGATATCCATAGTCTTGTATTTTTGGGGAACAGTATTCTGTGTACCTGCAAAACTGAAATTGAAATTTGCCATGATGTTAATTTGCTGTCCTAAATCAAGCCTCCGACCACCCACTGCAGTGGGGTTATGGTTAGGTCTTTAGAGAATCATAGAATGGTTTGGGTTGGAAGGGACCTTAAAGATCATCCAGTCCCAACCCCCTGCCCTGGGCAGGGACACCTCCCACCAGACCAGGTTGCTCAAAGCCCCATCCAGCCTGGCCTTGAACCCCTCCAGGGATGGGGCATCCAAACCTTCTCTGGGCAACCTGTTCCAGTGTCTCACCACCCTCACAGGAAAGAATTTCTTTCTGGTACCTAATCTAAATCTCCCCTCTTTCAATTTAAAACCATTGCCCCTTATCCTGTCACTACACTCCCTGATAAAGAGTCCTTCCCCATCTCTCCTGTAGCCCCTTTCAGGCTCTGGAAGGCTGCTATAAGGTCTCCCTGGAGCCTGTCTCTTCTCCAGGTTTGATAAATCTGCCCAGGTTTGATAAACCTCAGTAATTTGAGCCTATCCAAACTGCAATCAATGTTTTTATTCCTTTCCTTTCCAAGGCAAGTGGCATTTGGACAACTAGCTGATACAAAAGACAACCTTTTTTTTAAAGTACATCTTATGCGTGAATTTCCCAATACCTCTTGCACTGCTGAGAAGAAGTCAGTGATTATACTGTTCCTCCTTCCATAAGCAGGTCTTTAAAGGTGACTTTCTCTTCTCTTTTCAGACCAAGACTGCCGTCCAGGCTCTCATAAACAAGCACCAAACAATCCCAGGCAGCATATGGAAGGCTTTACTGGAACGATTTGATAAACGTTGTAAAAGGGATTAAAATGCTTACATTTATTTCATTGTTTTTACTGCATACAGTAAAAAAACAATGTCCTACGGCAATGATGACTAATAATTGGTGTTCAACCAGTTTAATTTTCAAGATTTACAGATTCAACAGAAGAAAACAATTCACCTCTTGAAGGTTCCCCTGTGTCTTTCAGGAGATTCTGAAGTCAGAAAGACTGAAGAAGAAAACTTACATATAATAGCAATGCAACAGCTAAATTCCCCAAAAGGAAATCATGCAGCCAGGATTTCACAGAATCACAGAATCTTCTAGGTTGGAAGGGACCTTAAAAATCATCTTGTCCAACCGTCAACCTAACTGACAAAAATAGACACCCGCACAACAAACAAGGAGCATCACCATCACTAAACCATACCTCCCAGCACTACATCAACCCGTCTTTTGAACACCTCCAGGGATGGTGCCTCAACCACCTCCCTGGGCAGCCCATTCCAATGGCTGATAACCCTTTCAGTGAAAATTTTTTTCCTAATATCCAGCCTGAACCTACCCTGAAATTTGCCTGGTTCCTAAAACAAGGATGTACATACACACATCTGAGAGCCCCAGAAGTTTTGTCTAGATCTGTGGTTTTATGTTATGAGCGATTCGCGGTCCAGTCTGGGAGCAGAACCTCAGAGTAGGTGTTGTCCCACCGGAGTCTCCACCCCTTGTTGGTCACCTTCCTTGTTGGACCCCACGTGAGACGGTGTCAGAAGAGAAACGGCCTCGCTTTAGCTAACGAACTACTGCTTAGGCCATTTTTCTAGAGAGACTATACAAAGATAAATAATCCCATAAAACCAGATATTAAGACTCCTACAAACGCATCAGCTTAGTGGTTCTCCGGAAAGTAGGAATCCTACAACCGAGACTTTGCCCGCTTAGTGGTTCTCCGGAAAGTAGGAATCCTGCATCCGAGACTTTGCCCTTTCTCTTTTTTTTTATTCCCTTTCTCTCAGAGAGAAGGAAAAAAGCTTGAATTAAGTGCAGCACCGTTCAAATAGAGAGTAGTTTCAAGTCTGAGCGGGTACCTCCGTGCCCTGTTGCATCACACAGCCCTGGTTTGGTGGAGGAGGCTGCCCCCAGCCTGAGAACGCCCGCATCACAGCGCGTTTGCGGTACGGATGTGCTCAGGGAATGAGCTCTGGGGTGAGCTTACTCAGATAATGCAGCCCTGAGGCTTATCATCACTGGTGTTTTGCCCCAAAAAACGCGGTGCTGCCAACACTGTTGTCCCTGTGTGGGTTGAACCTAAAAGCCTGTTCGGAAGGGTGGACACAGGCAGCGTTGCAGAATACCGAAACATGCTCCAAAGCAGATTGTGGTTTTTTACAAGCTGTGGGAGGTTGTTACTGGTGGGAGTGGGAGAACTTTGTGTAATCTGTGCAATGTGTCATTAAATGCAACCAAGTCTGGTAACTTATTCGGAAAGGTAATTTTTGTGCCTCACGTTTCCTTCTTGTACTTTTAATACCTATGTAAACTTTCCCCTTCACATCGCAAAACTTTACGTAGCATCTAAGGAAATATGTACAATGTGTGCTCATTTTCACTAGAAAACTAGATCTACTCTTTGGATTAAAATAAATCCATTCTCTTCCCGTGCTGTTTCTCCACAAGTATTTCTTGCACATGTGAAGAAGGGAGTAGGACAAGACAGGTGAGTTACTGCCCTGGAACAAAAAGCCATGAATCCAGTCCTTGAAAAAAAAATCTCAAATCCTTCCTAAGACATAGGAGTGTTTACTTGAACACCTTAAGTGCTGTATACAAGAGGAAAGGTTTTTCTCCCCCACAGGGGCTCCACATGCACAGGAGATGATAAACTAAAGCACATCAGGATGCTGACGGATACGCCTGGGCATGAACAGGAATTCCAACCATGCCGTCTTACGTACTGCACTCTGACAATATAAGCTAAAATTCAAACCCTGAGCTTCAGTCGAGTGAGAAAAGGAACTAGAAGAAAGGGCTATCAAGTACGACTATGGACCCAGATGAAGAAGCAAGAGGAACTGAGAGTAACCAGAACCTGAAGGCGTTCCTTGTATTGCAGAAACTATGCAGGAGTACAGCGCCCTTCTCTGACTATCCTATCCTATTTTTCAAGCACATCAGCATCATCAACTAAAACACTTCAGTCACCTGAATTTGCACAATCTCTCCAACTCCGTATCCTCTGATACCTGATGCTGGGGGCTGTGCTGCAACTCAGAACAGAGCACTGGCCTTGGACAGGGGCTTTGTAACCAGAGCAGTCATTACCCTTCAAAGCAGGGATTTCAGCCTAGATCTCCCGTAACTCAGCCATTAACAGTTTGCTAACAAAGGTCAACTTTTTACTGGGCTGTTTCATCTTGCAGCAGCATCCCTGTACAATCTGCGGTTTAGCAGAAGAGAGCTGCAGTAAAAATTAATTATTAGTTGTCTTCTGTCACAGTTGTCTTAAAGAGTATTTTCTGGGGCCTCAAGGTGATAGACAAAACCATTATTGAGAGAGAGGAGGTGTTCTGAATGACGTTAAGACTGATGTTTCTAATTAAAAAAAAAATTAAACCATTTTTTCCAGAAACATTATAGTACTGTTCTAACAAAGAGCAGTTCTATTATTTTAGAGGCTCCTCTCTTTGAGAGCAGCACTAGAACTAGAAACTGGTATTACAGAAACTAGTGTTTCTTTTCATACAAATAGACTTGTAATTGCAGATAAAATCACTCCCCTGCAACAGGCATTTTCTAGTCTCTCCGTCGTACAACAAAAAAGAAATGAAAACCAGCAAATGCAAATGACCTGTGCCCGTCTCAAAACACAGGCATCAAAATGTTTATGGGTTTTTTTTTCAGGTATAGCTTGCCCAGTGAACAACGCAAGGAAATCCTGTTTCGTAACAGTGTGTATATAAGGTTTATCTAGCTCAAACTACACAATTTTGCACTAGGGAAAAGTTTCGTAGTGGTAACACTGGAAAAATAATTGGACAACAGTGCAAATGCAATTATACACATGGCTGAAGAACTACCAAAGTCAAACAGGCAGATGATGTAAACGTAGAAGACAGCCAGTCAGAAAAGCATGACAGGTGAAATGTGGAAGAGCTTGCAGCCCGTTCTGGCTGAGCTGATCTCACCTGAAGCCACGGCTGGTTCATGGCAGTGCTACATGGCAGGGCAGCCACACCACCCTGTGTGTCTGCAGCTCAGGCTGCTCTAACCGGTATAGCCCTGATTTCTTACATTGATCTTTATTTTTTTAGAATTGTAGAATAGTTGGCATTTGGAAGGGACCTTAAAGATCATGGAGTTCCACCCCCCCTGCCATGGGCAGGGACACCTCCCACCAGACCAGGTTGCTCCAAGCCCCATCCAGCCTGGCCTTGAACCCCTCCAGGGATGGGGCATCCACAGCTTCTCTGGGCAACCTGTTCCAGTGTCTCACCACCCTCAGAGGGAAAACCACCCTCAGAGGGAAAAATCCCTTCCTGATGCCTAATCCCAGTCTACTTTCTTCCAGTTTGAAGCCATTACCCCTCATCCTATCACTATATGTCCTTGTAGAAAGTCCCTCTCCAGCCTTTAGGTACTGGAAGGGGCTGTGAGCTCTCCCCGGAGCCTTCTCTCTCCAGGCTGAACCACCCCATCTCTCTCAGCCTGTCCTCACAGCAGAGGCGCTCCAGCCCCTCTGACCACCTTCTTCTCCTCTGGACTCTAACAGCCCCATGCCCTTCTTATGTTGGAGGCAGAGCTGGAGGCAGTTCTCCAGATGGGGTCTGAGAGCGCAGAGCAGAGGCCCCGACTCCCCTCGCTCGCCCTGCCGGCCATGCTGCTTCTGAGGCGGCCCAGGAGGCTGTTGGTTTTCCCGCTCCTCCCCCGCCGGAAGCTCCGGTCGGTGCTCCCCGGACACGGTCCGGGCGGCTCCCGCCCCCCGGCGGCGCGGAGTTCCCCCCGTCTCCTCCCTGCC